>NW_028280417.1:0-65736 GCF_059751315.1 Micrasema longulum
TCTCCATTCTATGTCAATCGCATAAATCACATTGAATCAGTCCAACATCGCTTGCTTCGAAAAATAGCGTGGATGCTTGGACTAGAGAGAGATAATTATTCTTATGCTGAAATAGAGTCAATGTTAAATATTTCTAGTCTACAAAAACGTAGAACTAATATTGACTCCATATATATGTTCGGCATACTAAATGGTATAATCGATGTTCTCTCATTACTGGGACTAGTAAAATTCAATATTCCGACTCGTAGATTGAGAAACAATGAAGTACTGTTCATCGATCAGTATAGGACAAACTATGGCCTTAATTCTCCAATGACCTGTCTTTGTCGTATTGTTAACTCAAGACAAGATCTGGACTTTTTTGGTTTGAGTTTACAACGATTTAAACGAGCACTAACTAAATAGTCCAGATCTTGTCTCGATGTCCCTTATGTTTGTCAATGCTTCTTTTCTTTTTTTTAAAAAATGTTTTAAACTCTTCTTTTATTGTAATATTTAAACCTTATAAATTGTATATATGGACAATGTCCGTTAATAAATAAATAAATAATAAATAAATAAATAAATAACTTATTATTTATAATATTTCAATTTTGTTTGATGGATTTTTTTATTTCGAGTATTTCCAAATTATTTAATTTATGAGTTATATTATTTAAATGTGATAATAAAGAGGGCAACGTGAGTTGCAATTAGTCGGCTGTGACAGTAAAAAAAAGTGGTTCATTAAACAAAGTAATTTTACTAAATGTTATTAAATATTTGTATATAACCACTTACCGACTTTTCTATGCCTACCGGTTTCGAGACGTACCCGTCTCTTCGTCAGGACACTAATTAAGTCAACATGCAAAACCCACTATACACCTTAACCATAGTTGTTGCACAAAACTATAAAACCAACACGACATGCATTTTAATAAGCACATGCACTGATTAGGACAAACATGCACCGATTAAATTATGAATATATTCTGTTGTTTGATAATTAATGAAAAAAGTAGAGGGGTTGGAGGGAGGGGGTAAGCTTAATAGGTGTAATAGGGTGACCATTACAGTGGAACATCGTATAAAGGACTATATTGGAAGTTTGTTTGATTATTGATCAAAGGAACATTATTTTTTAAAGCTTTCCTAATGTGAAATATTTCCATATTATTTACTTTTAACGCTTTATTATTTGCATGTAAGATTTTGACTCCTGTAGTTTTATTAAAGTTATGATTTAAATTGATTAGGTGATTTGCGAATTCAGAGAAATTATTATTGTGAAGACACATCATATGTTCTTTAACACGAATATCAAAATTTCTTGATGTTCTTCCAACGTTGACTGAAGGACAAGAATTGCATTTATTGGTGAAGGTGTATAGTGGGTTTTGCATGTTGGTTTGCATGTTGGTTTAATTAGTGTCCTGACGAAGAGACGGGTACATCTCGAAACCGGTAGACATATAAAAGTCGGTAAGTGGTTATGTACAAATATTTAATAACATTTAGTAAAATGTTTGACCACAAAGTTAATGCTTTAAATATTAATAAAGTAATTTTATTTATTCCTTTAAAATATAACAATGAACTACAAAGTTAGTGCTACAAACATCCAAAATAATATTAATGAATTTTTTTCTACAACTTACTCATTGTTATGTTACATTTTCCCTTTCCTTGGACAACAAGCAGTAAGATTCGCCCGTCCATTACATAATCAGCCACAAAATCTACCCTCTTAGAAAATGAGTCAGTTATAAGTCTATAGTTCTTCAAGTCAGCGCTGGAAATAAAAAAAATCACCCCATTTAAAATGTGAGAACGAAAATAATTTAAAAGTTGACATAATTATAAAAAAAAAATGTAAGGATAAGGTGTTATATAGATATTGGTTTCAATAAATTATGGATCCACACTCAATTCTACGATAACTTGATTCTATTTTCAAACACAATATGGATATTACTTTACCATAGTACTGCCCTTCCAAGCAATAAGGCATTATCTAGCAAAAATTAAACAGTGCGTTTTCTAATGCAATATATAAATATATATTTATATATATACTATATATATTTATATATTGCAATGTTCGTATGTGTGTCCTCGATGGACTAAATAACTACTGGACCGATTTATGCGTGTTTTTTTGCGTATTTACGAGCTTCATCTCGGGTATTTCTATACCTCTTAAAATCTTTCATCTGTTCTGCAAAAAAAAGTAAGCATTCGACGAGAATGCATGTACTAAAAAATTGGGAGGAAGTTTTTTTTTACATGTGAAAAAAGTTTGTATTTAAATGTCTACCAACAACATTAGTTTTTTATGGATCCCAATCAGATTATTTCCTTAATTTCCTTGTAATTACTACGCATGTTTTTTTAAAACTGTATTTTCGGTAATACTAATATTGGTTAACATTTGATACATTCTTAAAAACCGCATTCCTACATTTAGTGCACCCCTGTTGGCAAAAAGAGCAGTTTGAAATTTACAAAAATAATTCTAAATTTCAATATTTATTATTTTAAGTAATGGGATTCAATCATAACAAGTAGGGGAGATCTATAAGGGTTGTAACAGAGGAGAGTTGTTACAATGGCGATTTCAAAAAATCTGTGATCGATAGTAAACTGGCAACGTCGCGCATTTATTGCTTTTTTTAATGCGCCACTTGATGGAATTGGCAACAGCAGTCTACAAGAAGTGGTTGGGTGCATACGACATCTGGACGGGAAAAAATACCAAAAGTAAGTTTTTGGCTAGTACTTTGATGGCCTGTTATTCGATACGTAAACGCTGACGTGATATTATTTTTAATATACCCTGAATCCCTATTCAAGTTTCAAAGCGTGATATTTGTATCTCACACGATTTGCGCTGGTTCGTCACTTACGTCTGCTGAAGTCAGGCTTTCCGTTACTAGCCTATACTCTAAAATATAAGCACTATTTTTTATTTTAATTAAATTTTTGTAGTGCAAGTTAATTATATGTATTTTTGCCACTAAACATGTTCTTTTTTTACTCTTTTACCAAAACATGATAACATCGGCTTAAAACAAGTTACATTAATTTACAATAAACATAAAAACAACAAGAATAACAATATATATACAAACAATAGATAACAAAAATATAAGACCAAGAAAAAAAAATTTTTTTTTGAAATAATGAACATATAACTAAACTAACAAAATTCCAACATAAATTAAAATAGGCATTAAAAGAAAAATCCACCAAACACCCGATAGCGCTTATTTAACAGAAAAGAGAAACTTACAGTAAAATATATAAAGGAAGATAAAACTAAATAACTAAAAAAATTACAACAAAATAATAACAAACATAATCTTATAATAATGATAAATTTAAACAATTTAAATAATAAACACAATGTAGCACAGTAATGAAGGTAAAATATTTTATATATGGTATGTACATAATTCTACTTAAGATTATTTCATTTCCCCGAAAGAATTTTTCATATTTTGTGTGTTTCAGTTCTTTTAAATTCTATCCCATTGTTCATAAAAAATCTATTACCAAAATACCCGCTCTTGCTCTTTTTTTATCTTGTAATTTATTATTTTTTATCTTTATTGTGTAACATGTTCGCCATTATTAAATTAAAAGGCATTTGTGCCGCGTATACACTAATAAATAAATAGTTTCAGCTCTTCAGCTTTACTAAAATCAACAAATGGATGAATTTAAGAAATATGGATGTTTAAACATAGGCATGTGAATGTTACACATTGTGTAAAGTGGTCACTCAAACCAGCCAATGACAGGTCATAAGCCCTTTAAATGCCTAGACTTCCATATTCCCTATTTTAAAGGTATTCTCCATCCATGTTGTAATTTGTTATTAAGATGCGTCTACTTTAAAACAACGAAATAATCGTCGTTTCCATATTGACGTCGAACAAAAATCTAAACTAATCGCTCACCTAATAGCAAATTTTGATAACTCGATAAACGAAAAATGAGTTTGAAAATAAAATTATTTTAATACTTAGGCATAAAATATTTATTACATAGGTACATTATATTTGTGAAAAACTTTAATTGGATTTACTATTTTTGTATAACAACCGTTGCTTTTCCCAAATAAAAATAAAATATAAGCCAAGAAATGTAAGAGAAATTTATTGTAAAAGAAAAATAATTAATTTAAACATACATTACAAATATTCCCCATTTCTGTTTAATATGTCGTTTCATTTGAGCTCAAAGATATTTTGTAACTAATTTAGCACAAATCACCAAAACGTATTAAGTTACTCATATGCTGCGGTTGTTGACAGAAAATTGGTGAGGATATTTCAGAAATTCTATGCGAAAGAGATGCTGTCTAAACTATCATGTGATAAAATACTGATTATGTTTATCTTACTTGTATGTTGTTAAGTTGGATTCTGTGATTCCATATATTTTAATATTTTTATACAATTGTCGAATATTAACTGGCCCTGATCCGGTATTTATATCTATTTCGGCAACTTCCAAGGGCTCCAAGTTTGGCACTTTGAGTTCTGGTATTCCTGAAAAAACAAATACATTAACATACTGTCATCTTGAAGGTAAAACTACTGAGCCGCAATATTTAATACAAAATACATCGCGGTATCGACATAAATATTAATGGGGTGTTTTCACGTTTTATAAAATTATTATTTTAAAATTAGATACTTTGCCATACAATAAAATGCTTTAATTTTTATCGCGTGTAAGAAAATATTTTTTATATCCATTTCCCGTAGCATTGAACTTCCTCATTGAAGTTCCCATGCAGTAACCTATGCACTACTGGGAGCGGATAGGGAAATGTTTTTTTTTGTGTTTAAAAAATACTTTCATTCATATTATCTAATAATTCTTATTATTGCATAACATAGTTACCACACAGCTCAATGTTCGACAGTCTTGTGAATTTTTACTTTCTTTTCTTTAATAAAAATATATAATTACACTAATTTTTATTTGGCAAATAAATTCCATAAATATAAGTGCATAATATTTTTGACCGCAACATTTAAAGTATACTTTTAGTAAGTGAAATACAGGGATATGAAGAAAATATTTATTTAAAATACCTTTATGCAAAAAATATACATTTCAGCAACCCATAAAAACTCGCACCCCGGGAATAACAATGACAAATTAAAAAAAAAAATACAGGAGAGCCCATCCCATCCGCGTTATTAGTAAACTAACATTCAATTAAAAAATAAAGACACAAATTAAAGTTTACTCACTTGAGCAATTCAGTTTTAAACGTTTTTAGAAATAGTAGTGGCATAAACACATAATATAGTATGTTTTTCATTGAATTGTTTGCTTTTAAGGCCACATAAATGTTAATAAGAAGCCATTAATTCTGCGGATTAGCATTATATTCAGAAACATTTCTGCACACTTAACTCAAAAGCGACAACTTTGGACTTGTGCCATTATTATCACTCAGGTGCAAACTTGTGAATAATATAAAAACAGTCAAACAACGTGGAATAATTACATAACTTTGAAATCAGCATTTTTGAGTTACTCACTAAAAACACATATTATTATTTCCCTCCATAAATGCTACAAACAGGCAGGTGCATTCATTGGAAATCACATAACGATGATTTGTATGCATTTTTTTTGTTTTATTATTTTAATTTAAAAAAAAGGAATAAACCCGCTGAACCTCTATTTTAGAGGCTTGTCAGCAGGTAAGAGAGAAAAGATATGGAAGGAAGTTGTGAATTATACACAACACCCAGACCAATTGAGAAAAAATACTTTGTTGGATTTTTTTTTTCGCACCGCCAGTTTCAAGGTTGGCCGTTTAGTCAACTGAGCCACGATGACTTGTCTATTTGTATCATTTATGGAGGAGGATAAAAAAATGTGTTTTTAGTGGGTAACTCACAAAATCTGATTTTGAAGTTACCTAGTTTAGTAATTACCCCGTGATAGGTAGTTTAATAATCAGAAATTTAACCATCATAATTGCATTATTTTTTACAGATGTTATTTTCGTACACTCGTATATTTATTTAATAAATAATTGCAGTGAAAAATATAAAGAACAACAAATAAAATGACCAAAGACTACCTATTCGTGGGCATATCATTAAAACTGATCGAAAAACCTTTCTCTATTATTTGAAATAATGCCAATAAAAACAAAGAAAGTTTAAGAAGATTTCATATAACATGATGTAATATAATTGTATTTATTTTTAATTAAAATATTTAAGAAGGCCAACAAATACGATAATTTCAACATCTGGTTGTTTTTCGAAAAACCACTTAGAAAATAATTTAAAGAAAAAAAAAACAAATTAAAAAAGAAATGTCTTAAAATTAATCTACTTGAACAAGTAGATTTTCTTGACGTTTTAACGACACTTTAAAATTCTACGTATAAAAACATAGTTCTAAATTTACCATTTTTCATTTTTCTTAAGGCATCAGGAACATTGAACTTCAGGCAATTGCTCACGTTAGGGTCATTTTGGCTGCATCGTTTGAAATTATCAGCTGTAATAAAATAAAGAAAACACAAAATTAAAAATAACTTTCATAATGGTCTATCCGAGGAAAACTTTTAGTAAATCACACATGAAATCACAGGTTGAAATGAATAATTTTTCATTTTTTAATTTAAGCATTTTAATTTTTTTTAAATTTGTTTAAAAAAAAAAAAAAAAATTATAAATCATATAACACAAAGTATTTTACAAGTATAATACGTTGAATTACATTTCCAGGAGTTGTAACAACTCAATTCGGGACATAAATAATATTAACATTTAGAAAATTACCCATATTAAGAACAACAAAGAAACAAAGCAAGTTTAGCACCTTTATAACTAAATATAGCACAACAATATTTACGCCAAAAATTTTTTCTTACACAAGCAGAATAAATATATAAAAAAACGCTTTTAAGAATAAAAAAAATAGTGAATCTACTAAGGGAGATAAGGTCAATAACATCACATGCCATGCAGATGATGTTGCCATAGTGATGATGAGAACATATCCATCTCAGTTAGTAAATATCTGGATGCCTAAGAAATGTCGTATAGTACAATGAACACATGATTATTGGAAATATAATTCGGATATACAAAACGTGTGTCCGACCAAATCATGGTGTATACAACAGAGGCGAAGATAGACAGAGATAAAATAAAAAATACGAAAAACCTAGTAGAAAAACTAAATAGAAAAACCAAATAACTGCTCAGAACGTCAGAAGAACGTGATCCTAAAAAGGATGATATAATAAATAAATTACAGGGAAAAATAATTTTAGTAAAGGCTAGTTTGGTTGTGAGTAACCTTTTTAGCTCGACCATGCCGTGTCGCCCGTGTCACATCTAGGAATATGAATATATTTTGCAGCCTTAGTAAATGAAGGAGAAACGAAGTACAGTGGCCGGTATCAAATAAATGACACCGGGCTTAAGAAAGAGACTGCCGGCCTAATCGGCTTTGTAAAGCGTCGTCTTTGTTATTCATACATTAATACAGATACATGACTCGTGCGATATAGACGACCCTCTACAAAGTCGGCAGTCTCTTTCGTAAACCCGACGTACTTACTATTCACTGCCGGGCAGTAGCGGCGTTAGGGTAGGGCGCGGTCGGGCGACCGCCCAGGGCGCCAGATATAAAGGGGCGCTGCAGGAGCCCCATTTTACTTAATCTAGCGACAAACTCGTTATAGTGGCCCACGATGAGACTATAACTACTCCAAAAAAGTAATTTGAAGTTGAATTTTTCTACAGCCTTTTGGACACTACCTTAATTTCACTCAATGAAAGATTTGAAAAGTTAAATGAGTACTTAAAATCTTGGTTCAATATAAAAAAGATTCCGGAAAAACCAGACCTTCTCAAACTCTGTGGTAATTTCCAATTTAAATTAACAGTAGATTCTAAATCCGATATAGATGGTTGTATGTTGTGTGATGAAGTCTGAAATAATTTTTGCCTGATCAGAATGTGGTTAATCCTGTCATTGTTTTGAATTTTATCAAAGATCGTAACTTACAAGGACTGTACCCAAATTTATGGATAGCGTTACGAATATTGATCACTATACCTGTAACGATTGCTAGTGGGGAAAGGAGTTTTTTTTTAAATCTTAAACTGAGAAAAACTTATCTACGATCGACAATACCCCAATCTAGATTCACAAACCTGGCATCTTTGTCAATCGAAAATGAAATTGTGGAAAACATAAACTTAAGTACGTATAAAAGGGTTCATTGATAGAAAGGCTAGAAAATCAAAATTTTACTAGTATTTTTTTAATAAATGGTAATTTCACTATAAACCTTGCCTTTTTTCGTATGGGTCTGAAGGGATGAAAGATAGGGGGCGCCGTAGAAATCTTGCCCAGGGCGCTGGTAGTGCTAAAACCGGCCCTGCTGCCGGGTACTGAAGGCTTGAGGGAGAAAGTGACCCGTCGCCGCGTCTGTTACACTTAGCTTGGTTTTTTAATGCAACACATTTCGTCAATTTTGACAAAAATGCAACAATTATTTAACTCTAAACTTTTTAAACACAATATTTTTTGGAGCAACTGGCTCTAAAAAATATAACTTATTATAATAAGGCCCCCGTGGTGTACCTAATGGCTAATGCGTTTGCCTCACGCATGGGGGTTTCCGGTTCGATTCTGGGTGAGGTCACCATAGTTGAAATGTTTTTTCAAGCCTGGGTGTTCTGTTTTATTTCATTCACTATTTTATTTTATTTGTTTGGTTGCCTAACACAGAAAAACAATTTACATAAAACATAAAAATATTTCGATTTAATGTTATTTTTTAAAAACAAAATTGAACCAGTAATAGTCCTTATTAAAATATTTTCAAACGAATCGGAAGACTTAGTAGACTGAAAATATTTATGTCAGTCTAGGTACTGAAATAATAATAATAAATATGTGGACTCAAATCAATGTAAACGCCAACTCAATAAATATGGTGGTAATTTACTTTTTATTGGAAGTGGTGATTAAACATCCGTATTCCCGGAAAATAAGCCGGTCTGAAAATGGCAGTTCCGGATAAAATCATATTACCCTCACATAACAAATTCTTGAAAATTTTATCGTACCGGTAACCATTTTGTGAGTTATGTACCTAATAATATTATACCCAATCAAGTGGCAACATTTTTTCCTATTCCGCAATGTTACGCGCACACGTAGGTACTATTTGGCATTTCTCTGTGGAAATTAAGTGTAAAATCGTGACTAGCGGAGAAAGTGCACAGCCACTTGTGTTATGTAAACCTGCTACTGTCTCTTCTCTCAAGTTCAACAGATTGCGGCCATTGGCGACCGTTCCCACGGTAAATTTGGTCATAGAAAAACATCATGGCCACAAAATTTCCAGCCCTCTTTGTAATAAATTGAATAAAGTTATCGAAATAACAGTAACGTATTATTAATTTATTTGTTTCTAAGTAGTAATACAAAAATATGTTATATTATAATATTCCCAGTGAGTTTTTGGAAAAAAACCCTTTTAGGGACAGTCAAAATAAATTACAAGGAAGGAACACTTATTTGCTGACAACCTCCGCCTGATTGAGTTTTCCGTGGTTTTCAGCAAATGCGGAGAAGTTCCTTAATAAGTCCACAGCCGATCATCCCGCCGGATCCTCACACAATAGTTAGAGCAGGTAGAAGGAACACACCTATTGCAGTAAATATAAGCCTTATACATATTAAGGATTGCAAAAAATAAGCAACTCACATCTAAAAAAAGCTTTCTACTAATAGAATTAAGAATAGTCCAGAAACCGCATACGCACATCAAACAGAAGGCGACTCAACTACTCATAAATGAGTAGGTTTACGTTTTAACCAATTAGTTTCATTGTAGACGTCGCTCAGTACGCAACTTCTGATTTGAATTCAACTATGCCGTGTTGTGTCCTTTTAAAGTTTAAAAATACTGCTAGGATCTTAAAGAAACGGGATGCAATCACATTTCATCTGTAATTTGCAAATGAATGTGTACAAAACAAATGCATTACTTGAAAATTGAATTATTTTTCCATTTGTCAGATTGTCAAAGAAAGAAAACGGAAATTTCGTTAATGTTGCCAGGGTAGATTTTTTTTACCCTACTCTGCTCATCTAGTAAACGAACTAATGAAAATTAGACCTCGGATTAAACAACGCCGTGGGGAAATTTGAACGGAATTATCTTTAAAACGTCAAATGTTATTTAACATGATTTAAAAATATCCGTTTTATGTCAAATAAAATTTGTTTTATATTTTAAGTTCAAAGTTCATTAATTCAATTACCCTTATTAAATGACCCTTTACTTATCTACTCTGTTGTGTCAATCAATGTTTCCGCGTGCACAATAAAATTTTAGAGAAATTAACAGATTACTTTTTTTTACATTATCAAGCAACATTACCCGGCGACTTCACACACACACTTGGACACAGTCCGATGTATTCAAATATCATTCTACGCTCCTTCTGGACTATTCTTAATTCTATGTTTCTACCTTTTTATGAAAAAATCTGTAAAATGGCAGAATTTTATGTAATTCAAGGTTAATCTAGTAAAAAAATTTATTTGTAATAATATTTTATTTCCATCGTACCTGTGAGTAAAAAATAATGTATTTTATTGTAACTAAATGGACCGAATAAGTCTGTAAATAAATAAATAAATGATTGGGATACAATGCAGTTCTCTATGCACCACTTGGTGCTCCCTATGAAGATAAACAATGAGGATAATGATAACCTACAATAATTAGTGACGCCAAGATGGATGTTAGAAAATGTCGACATATTTTATGGTTTTATAAAAGGCATTTAAGTGCGGATACTCATGCCAGGTACGGTACAAGTAACATAGTTTCAGTAAAGCTAGGGTTTCCTAGGACAGCGGTGCCCGCATCTTAACGGCCGTAGTGAACAATGATGCGGTGGACAGCCGTCGTAACATCGACTAGAGAGCGGTTTCCTAAGGAAACGGTGTTAAATGGTGTTGATAACACCGTTTTCCTAGGAAACCACACTCTAGTCACCGTTACGACGGTTGTCCACCGCATCACCATTCACTACGGCCGTTAAAATACGGGCACCGCTGTCCTATGAAACCCTAGCTTAACGCCAGGGGTGATATTATAAACGCGCTCGCGGCGGTAGAAAAAACTTTTATCTCGCGTATTTTGTATGTAAATACACGAGATAAAAGCGGTTCAGAATAGCACCGCTAAGACAAGTGTTTTGTCAAGCTCAGCGCATTTTCTCTGTACAAGTGATATGCAAACATTTTGATTCCGATTTGTCGCTTAAGACCTTAATTTTACGTTGACAATAAATACTAAAGTCATCATTATGTGAAGCAATCGAGAGACTTTTTCAATGTGTTAAGTTAGAGCCGACATTTTATTATTGAGAACTTCTTTTCTTCTTCTTTCTCAGCCTGTTACCGTCCACTACTGGGCAAAAGTCTCCTCCATTCGCCTCCATGTTATCCTGTTCTGTACAGACTGCATCCAGGATATCCAAGTCACACTGACGTGCTGATGTGCTGAACTAGGTGATCTCACAACCTTTTTTATAGGTTGGTAATACTGTCACTGACATATCTGTCAAATTGCCAATATCTGCATTTGTCCAATAGTCACGCTCGTGTTTTGTGAATAACGAAAAGTTAATTTAGCGAACTTTACAATGTCTGATTTTGTTGAGCAAAGAAATTGGATTAAATTTTGTTTGCGGAATGAAATTTCCGCAGAAATATTGAGACTGTTGCATAAGGCATTTGGTGACTAGGATATGTCACAAAAAAAATTACAAGTGGTATAAACAATTCAAAGAAGACAGAGAATGCGTCGAAGACAAAAATCACCGTGGAGGACCATCAACATTCACTGATGAACAACACGTCAAAGAAATCTTGGTTCAGTGGTAAAAAATCATCCATTGACAATAAAATACCTCGCTGGTACTGTAAACATTTTATTTGAATCAGTTTAGACCATTTTAAAAGATGTTTTGTGCCTGAAAATAGTGAAATCTCGTTTGATTCTAAAAAGACTCAATTTTTTGAAAAAAACAGCTTCACGTTGAAATCTGTGAAACAATGCTTCCTGACTATCAGGACAAGATGAAATGCATGATAACTGGAGATGAGACTTGGATCTATGCATACGACCCGGAAACACCGACCAATCAAGCGAATACTGTGCGAAAAATGAGTCAAAACTCAAGATTACGTTGACAGTTTTCTTCGATTATCGTGGTGTTGTGCATTATGAATTCCTTAAGCCGCGCCGGGCCAAACTGTTAACAATGAATATTATTTAGCATTATGTAACGCTTACCGGTTATACGCTTAGACAATACCCTGTCTGCTTAATCTATAAGTGTGAAAGCACTTCAATGAATGAAATGAATCACGTATATACACATAGCGTTACAACGCTTACGTGAAGGTATTCGCAGAAAAAAACAATTCTTGGTTTTTGCACCACAATAATGCACCATCTCACATTGCATTGGTGCTTCGAGACCATTTCGCCAATAATTCAACTCATATCATTCCACAACCATCGTATTTGCCTGATTTAGCACCGCGTGACTTCTGGCTATTCCCTAAGAGAAATCGCTCCGAGGATACCGTTTTGATACGATTGAAGAGATAAAAACCGAATCGCTGCGCGCTGAAAGGCCATTCCGAAAATATACTTTAAAAATTGGAAAAAACGTTGGCATAAGTGTATTGTACCGGGAGAGGAGTACTTTGAATGTGATAAAATAGATTTAAAAGAATAAATAAAGATTTTAAAAGTTACGCACGTATCAAAACTGTTTGTGGCGAAGGTGCTATGAACCGAACAAACTTACTTAAGTGGCGTCGTGAGTTTAATGAAGAAAGAACGAATAATCATGACGAGCAAAGGAGTGGAAGACCTTCAATTGTGACCGATGAGTTGGTCCAAAAAATCGACGATACTGTTTGTGAAGATCGCCGATTGACAGTAGATGAAATGTCTGCGATGGTTCCACAAATTTCCAGATCTCTGTTTTACGAAACAATTACAGAAATGCTGGAATATCGAAAATTGTGCTCAAAATGGGTCCCAAAACAACTGCCAGAGCAGCACAAATTGAATCAGGTCGCTAGCGCTCGCGAGTTCTTTGAGCGATTTGAATTGGAAGGTGAGGATTTTCTGAGCTCCATTGTGACTGGTGATGAAACATGGGTGGCTCATTACACCCCTGAGACAAAAAGACAGTCATCACAGTGGCGGCACACTAGTTCTCTAACTGCCGAAAAATTCAAAACCTCAATTTCGGCCAAAAAAATCATAGCATCCGTGTTTTGGGACCGAAAAGGGATAATTTTGATTGATTTTTTGCCTCAGGGGGAGATGACTACTGGAGCACGATACTGTTAGACTCTACAAAAGCTCGAAAGAACAATTCAAAACAAACGGAGGGGAATGTTGACAAAGGGAATGTGTTTGTTGCTCGACAACGCCCGCTCGCACATGGCTAACTCCACCAAGGCGCGTTTGAACTCGTTTGGTTGGAGATTTTGAACCACCCTGCATACTCCCCTGACTCACTGCTTTCAGATTTTGATCTTTTTACCTTCCTGAAGACTCGCATGGGTGAAAAAAAAATTCTCACCGATGAGGAGGTGAAACAAGAGGTCTTGAAGTGGACGAAGGAGATGGCAGGAGAGTTCTATGAGGGCACCAAAAAGCTTGTGCCACGACTTACAACCTCCATAGAACGGGAAGGCGACTACGTGAAGACTATGAAAAACTGGTGTGAAAAAACATATCTTGAATAAATTATTTACCTCGACCTTGTTGTATATTGAAACCGAGTCCTTACGCATGGTGAGCAAACGAATTAATCAGCAAAAGAAATTTGTAAAATTTAAACACAAAAATAAGCTAAATTTTAATTGAATATCCAACATGCATACATTATTTGCAAGGTAAAATACGAAAAAATAATTTTCTATGTAATAAATAAAGCGAATTTCAATTCTCGTATTTCATAAAGTGACACGGTAAGTCCTTGTTAGATAGAAAATAGTAATTATAAATAATATGTTCAATCAGCCACGGGACTTGAACTGTAAACTTTACTAAAACCTTGACTCGCACCATTTACCTAATTATGTTAAAGTAAGAAACATTACTTAATGAGGAATATTTCCGTCTTTTCTGTTCCCAAAACAAGCAATCAATCACTCTCGCTCTGCTCTGAATTTCATCTAAAGAGGACTTCAGCTCTACGGGAAATTGGATATAAAAAATGGTTTTTTACACGCGGTAAAAATAAGGGCATGTAATTGCGCTGCGAAGTTTCTCGAAAATGCATAAAAAAATAATTAAAATGAACTACTTTGAATGACGAAACGAGTTCTTGCGAATTAATCAATAATAGAGTGTTGTGATTTATTTCCGGTTTACGGGAAGCCAATCCACCAATCAGTAGAACTCACCGTAGAGAACTTGTGACGTCACAGTCGTAATTGCAAAACTTATTAAATGGCTTAGTTGATAGTCTATTAACGAATAAAAAAATGAACGTCCTCATTGTAAAACGAGAAATAAAAATATTCAAAAGCTTTACCTATTTACTATTTGTAATCCATAGGGCACTGCGTTGGTAAACTAAATGTTGAGTATTTCTATCATCTATTACATAGCGGTGAGGAGATGAGTCCTACGTTTTAGGTGCCAGTCCAGCAACAATGGAAAATTGCAGTTTTAACTACCTTTAAAATCAATATTTCACGTCCATTGGTAGGTGAAGACGGCAACTTCTACACTACGAGGCGGACTTATTTCCACTCGATTTCCTTTTTCGGAATTTTCACCTGAGAGTAGGAATCGCGAAAACACTCGTCCAGGGTTCTGGTTCTATTTCACACACATAACTGTATTCTTTATCTGCCTGGACACAGATATAATTACATATCTATGATATTAGCAATGCTAACTATTCAATTGAAGATTATGGAAATAACAACTGATATCGTTCGCCATAGTAATTATTTTATTTGGTAATGATTCAACAATGTTTGAGTATGTCCAAATGCTTGCAGACAGGCTGGATTTCCTCCCTAGGGAGTTATTCATATTAAAATTTATTTCAACAGAGATGGAAAACATTTTTGAGAAGGGAATATGGAAGTCTAGGCATTTACATGGCTTATGACCTGTCATTGGCTGGTTTAAGCGGCCATTTTACACACTGTGTAACATTCACCATTCTGCCTATGTTTAAACATCCACATTTCTTCAACTCTTCTATCTGTTTACTTTTGTGAAGTAAAAGAGCTGAAACCTTTATCATGTGGGTGAGATTCATCCGGCTGAACCAAATCACCTACTAGACCATGTTACACAGTGTGTAAAGTGGCCACTTAAACCAGCCAATGACAGGTCATAAGCCCTGTAAATACCTAGACTTCCATATTCCCTTCTCAAAAATGTTTTCCCTCTCTGCTGAAATAAATTTAAATAGAAATGATTCATTTAACATTTCCGACTAGTCTTGAATTACAACGTTTTGGACGCTCGATCCAAATGACAAAATGGCTCCGTATTGTAAAATGGCCAATCGACGATTAGCCATATTGTCAAAAATTTTCCTTTTTACAAATTTAGCCACGTTTAGCCGCTTTTAGCGAAAATTTTAAGTCTTTTAAAGAGAGCGTTAGGGTAACTAAATTAATGGTGTAATTTGGCTAGCCAATATGTATTCCGGCTAAAACGAAAATCCCAGTGCAACAGATATAAAAACAGTGTGACAAAAAATAAGAAATAATAATATCGTTAAATACAAATACTTCACGTTTTTAGCTTAAAACAAAAGAACTCAAGACGATTAAAAATACAAATAATTAATTTTGGATGAATAGGCACGAAAAACATCCTTTGAATACTGAGAGGTTAGAATATTTTATACGTACAAAGTTTGTATTATTATTTTGAAAATGGTCTGATGTCGTGATCAAATAATAATATTTATATTTTGTATTCATGCAACATACGTTTTGCCAGTTTCAACGTTAGTATTCTAGAATTTTCGAACGTCTTATAAAATGTATTTTACATTAATTTGATTCAAATCATTTGCAATACTGAGTAAAACCATTTTTATAAAGCGCTCTTGAGGTGATACCACGAATATAGATGTATTAAATTTATCCATGTTAATAATGAGGTGTCACAATGGATTACTTATATAGTGCCATTTTTACACCTCAGAAGTTTTGTGTAGTTGTCAATTTTGTCTATATTACCACGTTCTTCATCTTTTCGAAGCGGGATCCGGGAATTATGTCCGCGATCTCAATTTAGAACTAACGCTGTATTCCTTCACTATCATACAGGGAAACTGAATAACGTAAATGTACTGACTATGTGTATTCGATTGATTTATTTATTCATTCACAGTTCTATTTTTAATTTTCGATTTTTGAGACATTAGTACCGTCTCGTCGGGACGTTCTGGAATGGGGATACGTAGTAAATGGTTTTTCAGAAATATAAAAGAAATATTTATCTTACATTTTATGTGGTGCTTCTTGCCGATGGCCAGATTTTTTGTATTACTTAATATTAACATAATATCGCAATATTGATTCTACAGACCCTGGCAGCAGACGACGTTTTTTATCGTTACTTTTTATTGGGCCAACAACATTGATATTACTTTTTCCAATATAGTTTTATGAAATCAAAAACTGAAATTGAAAATAAAAAAAATCTTTCACAGGAGCTATCGACATCCGCTCTATGGAGGCAAGTTCAGCTTCCACGAAGTTGTTTGGATACATCAATTGCTGAAAGCATTTCACATTTCACAGTACGGCCGTGGAAGATTTTTGTTGATTTTTGAGCGTTGTATTGTGTAAGTTTAAATCGGTTCATTATAGGTTTCATCGGGACGTCGGGACAGAGGGCTCAATAACGGTGATAGTCTTGATATATCGGGATGGATGGTGACCCCAGACAAATTGATGGTGAATATGCGAAACTGAAGAAAGACACTTGTCTTTTTGAACAGCTTTGGGAAAGAGACGGGCACTTTCATTGGAATACCTCTTTTTATTAATGAATAATTTACTTTGTCGTGATAAGGATTTATTTCAATAAATAAGAAAAAAAGGTAGGTTTTAAGTTGTTTTCCAAGACATCACTTGCACTTCCGCTGGAAGAGCCATGCCACAGGGCCCGCGACCGCAAATGCTCGTTTAACTAATTTAGTGCGTTGCTTACGTTTGTGTATCATGACGTTTCCTATAGCTGTAGATTCCAAGTGAAGCATACAGTTACGTTGTGTATGAAATAGAACTAGAATCCGTGACGAGTGTTTTGACGGGTAAAAATCTTGTAAAATAAAATCCAGTGGAGATACGTCCGCCTCGCAGTGTAGTGGTTGGTGCTTCTGCCTGCAATGTTTGAGGATTCAGGTTCGATTACTGGCAGGGTTGACGTGAAATGTTTCACGGTCCCTGGAATGATACCTAAGATGAATAAGTCTCTCCTCACTTTTTTATGAAACAGACTGCATTTGTTGTATCAATGTAGTGTTTTATGCACCATCGCGTGAGGATCAGAGTATGATGAAGATTATTTACAAGTTTCGTCAATGAAAACTAAAAACATTTTTTTTATTTTGTACATTGTTGTGGTGAAGGGGCTAGTCAGAAGCAATGGAGCTGAGAGTTAGAGGACTTTCATAAAAAGTTAAGACTTCAAGCAAAAACAAAAAACAAATAATCTCGCTTTTTCCCCGTAAGGGTAGGCGGAGAGGATATAACGTCATATCACATATCTTCTTTTGCACGCTCGCCGATTATTTCGACTTTTCACATGTCCATCTTCAAGTGTTGACGGATTAAGTTAAAGACTAAAAATTTGATGTTTGACTTTTAATTACTCCTTTTTAAATTTGTTGTTCATTGTTTTAGTTATTATTTAATTTGTTTCCTATCCTTCATTTCCTATCTTCATTTGTATTAGAAACGCGCCGACAAACTAATATTTATTATTAGTTTAGCGCAATTCATCTTTAGATTACTTCTGTATAAGTATTTTATATATATCGACCCAGGGTCGCGATTATGAACGGCTATCTTAATCGGTATATACTGAGACGGTATAAACTAATAACGATATTTATGTACGAAAGTGTGTATATTTGTATGAAAATTCGAAGTATCTTCGTCGGTAACCGGTAATTGAACATGTTTAGAAAAATTGTAAACACATTCTACTTTTCATACAGAAAACTTAATTTTACTTTGTAGATACATTTTAACTTCCCATCATAATCGAGGCCCAGGGCTGCTATTCCAAACGCTCTCGCGGCCGTAGAAAAAGCTTTTATCTCGCATGTGTACATACAAAATACACGACATAAAAGTGTTTTCTATGGCCGCGAAAGCGTTTGGAATAGCAGCCCTAGTAGAGTAAGCAATAAAAGTTTTCTGTTTTTTTTTGGTTTTATATTAATAAAAAAAACTCATACATACCTACTTATTAATTTGGCGCAATTCCCGCATAATCTTAATAAAAAAATAAATACGAGATTCTTTATTAATTAAAAAAAAACAAAACATTAATTGGCTCTTCTGTAAAGTTGCTACATGTTGCTTGGTAAATTTTTCCTTTCCAGGGTCGGCGTCGATACATATTTAAATAAATAAATAATACATAATTCAACTAGTTGTTTAAGTGGATAATTTTACAGTGTCTTTTTTACAATAGTTCTTCTATAGGTTTTCTTAGAAAACGCAATGCTTATTGTTATTAATTTACATTACAGTATTTTTTATGCAAATGTACATCAAATGACTAATATAAGTCGACAACAAATGACCTTTGAGAAAGGATGTTAATAATTGTTCAAGAAACACATAAAACAAGTTAATATACGCATACACGTAGATCAACTTGCAAAGTTAGTAGAAAAACAGTATAAAACATATTGGAAATATGATCACAAGCCCATAAAGTTACTGTAGATAATGTTTTTTATAAACTAAATTATCAGTTCATAACAGAATCCTGGTAACGTACGAATACCGATAAAAATATATTAAATGGATTTAGAATAATAAATTGTATTGTCAAAATCAATATGTATATTGTGGAAAAATGTTTTCATACATAAATTCATAAAGATTTTTTTTTAAATACGTCACTAGAAAAACGCGACATGTTTGGCCTTGATATGTGACTGGAATTTGAATGGTCAGGAAACAATGGAATGGCCGTTTTTGCGGGAATTTAAAATTACTGTTTTAAAAATATTATTTATGCTACTAATAAGATAATACTAATAACTTTTTTTTACTGGACAGTATTTCACAAGCCTTTATTAAGAGGGATATTTCCCTATCGGCCTGACACTGGAGAAGAGACGCAGGGCGCAGGTGAAGGGAGGAATGGATACAGATTCTGGAGGAAGCCAGGGCCTACGACGTGCTGGGGCGCCACTGGTGTTAAAATCAAATCCTTACTAGGAAAACAATTTTGTGTAGAACGCACTTAGATGAGTAATAAAGTTATCCATGGAATGTCAAACGATAATCCTCTCGTTATGTGTATAATCAAAAGTGATTTTTATGATTTTTCTTCTATCTTCTATAAATAATAAGGAATAGTATAAAAACAGACAACTGGTTTAAGTCGTTATCACACGTAATAAGTAATGGGTAATAATAATTAAAATAATTCATCGTAAACGTCAAAGTTAATTCCTCTTAAGCTCTTATAAACAATGTAATTAATTTTCATGAATAATAATCACATTACATCTACAAGTGGTGTAAATGAAATCTTTATGATTAAGTAATAAATTGATTTAGATTCTTGAATGTTAGTAGATCGACGTGAATTCCATTTAAAAAATATTAATTAACGTATTTTAAATTAGTTAAAAATACAAGAATTCTTAAGTAAAATGTTCGGTAATGTATTTTTGACAATTGTGTATTTTAGAAAAATATCAATGAAGTCGGAATAAAAAAATAAGGATTTAATCTACGATTCAGGATTTTTTTTCCAAAATTAATTTCGGTTTTTGAAAAAGGATTCAGGAAATGTAATTTAATTAAGTAATTTTATTGACCAATAAAATTATCTTAAATAAATCAATCTTTAAATTTTAACATTTAACTATTTTTAGGAAGCAAATTTTATGAATTTACCCATACAGGTATAAAAACTGTACTGCTTAATACTTAAAATTTCCGTGTCCAAACAGATAAAGAGTACAGTTCTTTGTGTAAAATAGAGCCAGAACCCTGAACAAGTATTTTTAACTCGATGGCAATACTCAGGCAAAAATGCTGAAAGAAATCGAGTGGGGTAAAGTCCACCTCGAACCTAGGCTCCATTCCTGGCATGGTGGACGTAAAATAATGGTTTAAGAGGTAATTCTACACTATTTGATTGAATACCTGGGCTGGCACCTGAAGCGTAAGATTCGTTGCGTCCCATTTAAAACCGATCATAATACGATTTACTTGATGTGTCAATGCGGTGCCCTGTGTACCACTGCACCAAATAAAAAATAATATAATAAAAACCAATACACCCTTATTTTTTTAAGAAGGAATTTTTGCGTTCTTATGATTAACACAAATATTTTGATTTTGGGGGGCATTTTCAATGAGTTGTAAATAACTCACTATTAGAAAACGGAAAGCAAGTAGTGTTAGAGCGGGGTACGAACCTCAGACCTCTGATCCGTGAGTCCGCGACACTAGCCACGGGACCACAGCCCGGTTAATTTTATCGTGTCGCTGGCTGCAGCAAGTCGTGTGGATTTATAACTATCCAGCGTGAAATTGGCCTATTGCGTTGTATATGGGTTGTATCTATTATTTTTTACTTTTGTATATAACTATTTTATAAAATAAAATATAAAATACTTAAGTCCATATAAAAAAAATAAAGAAAAAACAAATGAAAAATTTAACGATGCTTCGAGATAATTATCAATGCGATAATTATCAAAGCGGAAGTGTTTGGAAAAAAATAGGTTTTAATAAGAAAAGCAAATGGACTTAGATCTATGAGCATGTTTTCATTAGTATAGGACTTTAAACCTTTGTCTTCAGGGCCCCGATTACAATGGGAAGTTAACATTCATCTTCAATTTTATTTACAAAGGAAAATTAAGTTTTCTGTATGAAAAGCAGAATATGCATACATTTTTTTCTTTTAAACATGTTTAATTGTAGATTACCGATAAAGGTACTTTAAATGTTTCTGCAAATAAACTTATTTTCGTACACAAATATCGATTTTTCTTTATAGACAGTCGAAGATAATTCTGTTAACTTCCCATTGTAACCTGGGCCCAGGAAGTCATACAACGAAGAGTTCAATTGGTTTCAGATTTAAAATGTAGTCTAGATTAAAAAAGAAAATGGTTTTAAGCCCCCTGCTCTCAACCAATAAAATTATTCTGTGATAACATTGCTGGGCCTTAATTACAATTTAAAGTAAACAGAGTTATCTTCTATACATTTTATATTTGAAGTATTAACTTTGTGGTTATTCATTATAATAAAATAAAATAAATAAAACAGCTTTGTTTTAAACCACTAATTAAAAAAAATAAAATATTCATAAGTTACGTAAACCTTGACGAAGAAGCTTGTTTGCTTTGAAACCGGTCGGTGAAAAAAAATCAATAATGAAAAATTAGTGGTTAAAAACAAAGTTGTTTAATTTATTTTATTAGTTATCTTCATTTGTCAATAAAGAAAAATATTATTTTCTCCACAAAAACGTGCATGTTTGCATTAATAATTAAAGTATCTTTGTCGATAACTTGTAAATGAACGAGTTTAAAAATACATTGACTTTTATTTTATTAATTTGAATCATAATTAATAGTCATAAATAAAAAGTAATATAAACATGAGTTTTATATAGGATAAGTCTGTTGACTTTCTACCTGAATACGGACCCTGAAATAGTTAAATTTTACATATATAGTAAACGTTTTACAAAGAAAATTTTTCAAAAATTATAATTATACATTGGGTTCACAGTAAATTCTATCCAAAAAGATGCAGAATAATTTTATTAGATGGTGCGTGTATGCCATTTGTGATTTAAAATATATCGTTTAAATGACTATCACAGCTTGCTCCTGCACTGATTGATCGGGTGAAGTAAATTTTCGATGACTCTGTACAGCATTTCAGATGGTATGGCGACCATGTTGCGGAGAATGGTTGTTGGTGTAAACCTGATATTTAACATAGCCCCACAGAAAATACTTTAGTGGTGTTAAATCACAAAATTTTGGTTTCAAAATCAAAATTTTCAGGCAATTACTCCATCGCGACATTTGCTGTATGGCAAAGTACAGCAAGGCGCGTCTTGTTGAAAATAAATATCGTTCTCATCAATTTGGGGAAAGAAAAAATAATTCAGCATGGCACGATAGCGCTAACCATTTACAGTAACGATACGTCTTTGCTCATTTATAAAAAAAAATATGGCCCAATGATGCCACCATACTATAATCCACACCATACAGTGAGTTTTTTCGGATGTAATAGAGCCTCATCAATCACATGAGAGCTTGATGAAAATCGGAATTTCCTTCACGAAACGCTCTTTGAGTAGCAACAAAACTTCTCGAATTTTGATAGAATATTTAAACAGTTTCCAAACCTTGGAGCATTGTAAAACGATTCATGATAAAATGGCAAACGTTACTGTTTGAAATTTAAATATGGCCGCCATGAGCTATAAAAATCCTATCGTCCCTATTGGCAAACCCTGAGTATGCAATGTTTATGACATGGTTTAAGATTTAAGTGTTTTATCAATTTACTGTATCGACGTAGTGTTCTTGGGTTTTATGGCTGTACTATCCGCCGGTAGACAAGGGAACGTTGATGATGGGGTAGAGAAAGGTGCTAACCTTTTGAGACTAATTTTTCTAGCAGTATGAGTGAAAATTTTATATCATGATATATTTTTTGTCTGTTCCTTGCTGTATTTTTTATTGTATTTTATAATGTATAATTAATTCCTTATGTTTCGGAACGAGTTTTAGTTTATCCTGGGAAAAAATATGCATTTGTATATTACGTCCGTTCATTAAAAAACACATTTAAAAAATCGTGTTCTATCAAATTCAAATCTTGCACTGATAGTTCATAATGTTTACCTTGAAAATATGAGATTCAAAATATTACCCACAGTAAATAAATAATAAAGAGTTCAAACAACTTAAAACCTTTCATTGCCATTGAAAAAATGCCTTAAGGTTTCAAGTTGAAGACCTTTTAACATTCGTTTTAATTAAATATAAATTTCCTTGACATTAATTTATAGTATTTAAACTGACCTTTGTAGTTTTTTTCTAATGTCCAATATTTTTATTGAAATTATGAAATTTCCACACTAATTAAGGTCGATACAAAATTATTTATTTACCTTTAATCAGAAAAAACATTGGCCATTTCATTAAAACGTTTAATTTTAAAAAATGTAAGATAGTGTTAAATGGCAAACGTTTTAAACATGTTTTTATGACGAATAATGAATGAATTTATAGAATTGGAACTCGGGAGTTTTTGATTCATCGGCTACTCTCAGGTGAAAATCACAAAAAAAGTAATAGAGTGGAAATAAGTCCATCTCGAAGTTTATTAATCAGAACATTTTCCTACCATGCTCGAGGCCCGCATTCTATTCACGACAGGCTCGATGGAATATCCGTTTTTGAAGATAATTTTTCACAATTATGTTTCGAGGTCCCTGGATTGGATTCGAAGTGTGAGACTGATCATCTTGCCTTCACGTATTAAATCATCGCGGTTTTCTGCATTTAGAGTACCAGCGGAGCGCCCTATGTATTACTCGGTGCGAATAGAGAAGTTATAATAGCTAGTAAAAATAAAAAAAATTAAGACATTTATTTTATTTCACGCTCTTAAGACTTTTACTAACATAAGAGCCATATAAGATACGAGGTTATAAACAACAAAAAGTTTAAAATACAATATAAAGAAATAAAAGGTAGAACAGTGTTTAGATAATAGAGTTGGAGAAAATATAAAGAAGCTGTAAATGAAAGAAAAATTTGTATAAAATATTAAAAAAAAAAAAAATAGCTAAACAAATAAATTATAAACTCATGTTACGACAAAAGACACGAGTGGACATAAAGGTGTTATGTGACGAAAATAAAAAGCAGAGATATCTGGGGTTAAACGGGGGGTTTCATTATTATTCCTTTTATTTTTTCTGTTCATGTATGTATCTTCTTAAATAAATAAAATAAAATTAACATATACGGCAAAGTTTTATACACCAGTACAATTATTATTGATAATACTTCATTTGCTCTAAAAATTAGTTTTCTGCTACGTTTTGATGGTCTGGTTGGTTTTATATGAAAGAGCTGTACATAAATTTTTATTTGTGTAAAAAAGTATATTTTTGAAAATTAGCAACTCCGAGCGGCCTTTATCTACTTACTGGTGGTTTAACTTAGGCTGGCGCGTTCAGAAAACTCACACGAACGCATTTAAAATCTACAGGTGTTGATTAAAAAATAAACGTTTTATTAAATTTTAACCAAATGTGCTACCTTTTTTTTAAAATTCGGTGTTGGATCAGAGGGTAGTGTTTATAAAAAAAAATGTAATAAAAATTTACCAAAATACTTTGTCTTATTATTTTTTATTTTTCAAATCATTTTTAAAAAGTTCTAGTTTACTAATTATAGTCCTTCTAAGAACAAGGGGCAAATCAAATTTGAAAAAATGATTTTTTAATAGTCAATTACTGTAAAACTAGAATGCGAAGCTGTAAATATGGTTTTAAGTATATAAATAACAACATTTATTGTTTGTTTGTCAATAAGTGTGTATAGGTACGTATTTTTTCCGATATAATTTGTACTGCGCATTTTAATTACACTCTATTAAATATTATTATGATGATCACAAAATATTAAATAAAAAAGAATGCTTGTTTAAAAATAAATACTCGTAAATATATTACATTTTCTTAAGTCATTGTTTTTTCCCGCTCTAATCCAAAAGAGATTTTTACAACATTTAATAAAACAATACATATGACATCAAGATTTTTAAAATCAGTATTCTGTACATTAAAAATGTTTTTGTGTAAGTTTTGCGAAAGCGCCATCACTACACAATCGACTTATTCATGATTTGATTAAATGAAAATACCTACATATTTATAAACCAGTATTTTAATCCATAACTTAATACTCGTACATATTTTTATATTTTTACCATTAAGAATCACAGCGAAATTCAGACGAACGCAGAAGCATCCTGTGTATATTAAATTACCATATCATTAGCAACTAATAAAGCAATAGTTTTTTTTATGTCATAAGCGCGTCTCAGTGCGAGAGAGACAGAGAATATTGTCATAATGCGTATGCCGTGCGATGTCATACGTCATACCATGGGCTTACTCACGGATACTACACAATGCGTATGTGAAAGCATAGCACACGCGCCAGCTTATAAAAATCCACCGGTACGTGTTTAATTCGTTTCGGCAATTCTAGGTTCTGGCATAGTGATGCGGTATAACTATGCTTGGGGTACTATTCTGAACCACTCTCGTGGCACGAAAACAGTTTTTCTCGTGTATTTTGTACGTAAATACTCGAGATAATTCGGCCACGAGAGCGTTTGGAATACCAGCCCAGAACCTTCAATTTAAAAGAGTCAAATTGCCGATGTGAATTTTCCAATTTTGCTAAAAACAATGTAGAAGTAAAGTATTTAAGGACAGCCAAAATAATCTTACTAAATAATACAAAGAATACATTTCCAAAAAGAGTTTTGAACTAATTAAAAAAAATAAAAAAAAATAGTTGAAAAATTTATTTCAACACGGAGCGAAAACATTTTTGAGAAGAAAATATGGAAGTCTAGGGATTTACAGGGCTTATGACCTGCCATTGGCTGGTTTAAGTGGCCACTTCACACACTGTGTAACATTCACCATTCTGTCTATGTTTAAACATCCACATTTCCTTAACTTTCCATCTGTTGACTTTTGTGAAGTAAAAGAGATGAAACCTCTATCATGTGGGTGAGATTCATCCGGCTGAACCAATTCACCTACTAGGCAACGCCTGAAAAAAATTATCAATTTTTTTACTTCTTCTTTTACCAAGTAGTTAATTCAACAATGTTTTGAGTAAGTCCAAATGCTTGCAGACCGGCTGGATTTCTTCCCTAGTGAGTTATTCATATTTACATTTGTTGCAACAGAAAGGGAAAACATTTTTGAGAAGGGAATATGGAAGTCTAGGCATTTGCAGGGCTTATGACCTGTCATTGGCTGGTTTAAGTGGCCACTTAACACACGGTGTAACATTCACCATTATGTCTATGTTCGAAAATTCATATTTCTTCCATCTGATGATTTTAGTGAAGTTAAAGAGCTGAAACCTTTATTGTTTTGAAGAGATTAATCTGAATGAATTATTTTCCACACTAGGCAACGCCTGAAAACAATTTTCAAATTTTTAAACTTCTTCTTGGACCAGTTGGTCACAGCAATAAAGGTTTCAGTTCTTTAACTAACATTAAAATCAACAGCATAATTGAAGAAATATGGATGCTCAAACATAGGCAAAGTAGCCACTTAATAATCATCAAGTCATAAGCCCTGTAAATGCCTAGAATTCCATTTTCCCTTCTTTAAATGTTCTCCATCTTCGTTGTAATTTGTCATTTTGACTTTATATGAGTTTAATCTAAATTTCAAAAGGCGTAATTTTCTCATTTATAGTAGGTATTTTTACTTTTATGATAATAAATGTTAGTAAATATTAGTATTTGACCACTTACCGACTTTTTATGTTTACGGGTTTCGAGACGTACTCGTCTCTTCGTCAGGACACTCACTACACCAACATGCAAATACTAGAATAAACTTTCCCTTCTACCATCATCGGTAGTATGTACATATTATGTATACCATGGCAAAAGTGAAAGTGTATTTTAATGTTCGCATGTTGGTTAGAGAGTGTCCTGACGAAGAGACGGGTACGTCTCGAAACCGGTAGGCATGAAAAGTCAGTAAGTGGTTTAGTACTCATATTGACTAACATTAATCAAAATGTTTGTTCAGAAAGTTTATGTTTTGAAAATCAATAAGTTTTATGACCTAAAACTTTCAAATAAAATATTTATCAGTGTCTGATTATTAATTTAATACGATTGTGAAATTAATAATTATTTTTACATAATTGTAAATAAATTGATTCCGAATTTATTTATTTATATATTTGATCATTTATACACTTTTTTGTAAACTTTTCCCAGCTAACAAGGGTGCATAGACTGCATACCCCGTTCCAAGCTAGGCAATAATAAAATAATTAGTCAATTATATTATAAAAATCGCTTTTACTCGCCTCCACTTTATTTCCTCAACCCGTATTTTCTTTTCTTCACCTTCTTACATTGCTCTTCTTATTTTTTTTTTCATCACCGTGTAACGTATTCAACTAGTATTTATTTATTTATTCATATTTCTTGTCTTACAAACTATAATTAATAATAAAAATAATGTGCCCTCACTGGGTACCCGTGCCGAGGAGACTTAACAATATACTTTTTGAAAAATATTTTTACATTTGAGAATAAACAAAGAAGACTAACTGAATAAACAGAAATAATTAACAAAACGTTCAGACAGTTTTAAACACTACATATTTACGTTGATAATTTATTATATTTGTGAAAAACTTGATCTATTAACTGTTTTTATTTTATTTATTTGTGTATTAAATAAAATAAAACTTAAAAAAAAATATTTTTTCAGAAATACCTAAAATTATTGTTTTTAATTATTTTTATTATTTTTTTAAAGGAACGATTTAAAAGAACTGCGATTTATTTAAAAGTACAAAATAATATGATTTCTTTACTCTGTATCAGAGAAATAATATGTTAAATACCATAAATTACTATAAAATTAAATTAACTCATTAAAATACTCACGCAATCGCTTTTCTGAAGCTGCAAACGCTACACCAGACAAAAATAAATTAATAAAAATAAATTTGTACATTTTTAAAAAGCAATTTTTGCCCGAACAAAAAGTCGATTTGTTTGATAAAACTGTTTGTAAAAATATTTGTAACTTATTCGAACGGCGCAACCAAAAATATCGTGTTTTTATGTGCAAATAACGCGTCCGAGCAAGTGAGAGTTAAGTGATTGACTGATCGGAGATTGGACTCGATACAAACAGCATATTGAATAATATATTACGTGTTATGTCCATACCTATGTTATGTCAACAATCATGGTATCATTTCATGGTAATTTCTATAGAGTATGCTTATTTAGGAGGCAGGAAGTTTGGGCAGGGCGAGTCTAAGAAAAATCAGGAAGTCGGTTTTCCGGATGACTTTACTAGAAAAAATAACGATTTATCATTACCATCAAACCCTCATCTACACCTGATGGTGCACATGTGCATAGGGCACTGCATTGGTTAAGTAAACGCAGTACGAAGATCAGTCTTACGCTTCAGGTAATATTCCAGACACAGTGAAATATTACAGTGTAAATCCACTTTATAAATAAATATTTCATGTTGAACCTATCAGGAATCGAACCCAGGATCTTAACCGTGTTAGGTTAACGTGAAATATATGTTTTACAAGTAATTTCACTGCCCCTCACCCTAGATAATCACCTTACCTTCGTGTAACGGATCGTCGTAATACGCTATATTTGACGTACTAGTACGTAGATAGGGAAACGATGAGGGCGCTAAATTTAAAATTAGAACCCACAGAGTCTTAACCCTGGATAATTATATACCGGGCATCCGATAAAAACTAATCTAATTCGTAAAATGTAGAATTTCCAAAACAGCCTAAAAACTATTATAACATTTTTAAAACGACGTTTTTTCGTATGGTTTTTACATTCATTCTTTTTGTTCTTTAAAGCAATGCCGATGTCTAATAAGTATAAAAACTTAGGGTAATACGGCGCATTTGACAATATGCCCTATATTAAGTTCCTTAGTTTATGCACTGATGGCGTTGCAAAAGCGCTTATTCATTAACCATTGCCAGTACTTTTGGAGAACGGACCGCATGGCGATCGCAGCGAAACATTCATTGAATTACAGCTGAAAACCCAAAATAAGCATGAAATTCACTAAATATTTACAAAAAATTATTAAAAATTCACAAAAAATTTTTGGAAAACATATTTTTGATAGCTGCTGTATCAAAAATAGCTGCTGTAGATGAATTTTTCAGAATAAATTTGGAAAATGAGGTCCATGAATCGCACGCAACTCTGTGTTTGTTTGTGATGTCATTTTGCAAGCGTTTTGTTTTTACGTTTAGAATGTTACGTAGTGACTATTTGGGGTTATATTTCACCGTAAGTTGGGGTTTCATTTGTTTTAAAATGCCTCGACAGTACGAAACAAAACATCTTCGAGCACGAGGGACGAAGAAAGCACTACAGAAAGCTGTAGAAGATATTATGCAGAAAAAGGCTCTATTCGTGAGATCTCTAGACGTTTCAACGTACCTGGACGCACTTATATGCGCAATAAGGATATTGATTTGGAGAAGATTCCACTTGGTCGTAAGTACTATTTGGCACTAGAAAACGAGAAAAAAATAGTTGTGCATGTGCAATAAACTTTTGTAAGAAGGCCTTAATTTTTAGTTGTGCCGTAATACTCCACTAGTGGGGTAATGTCACAATACGGTTGTGTTTTTCTTTCTTCAAATTTAAAAGTTTTATTTTTATTTCTTAATGGTTAATCGTGCCAAATCAATAAATAAACCATTTTCTGGTATTTGACTTTAGATAATATTCTTTTTTCCACATTCGAAAAATCCCATTCCTTTTTTTGTTGCCATATGACTTACTATATTTGGAAAAAACATTTGCGAACAAAAAAACTAAATTCAAAAAGAAGGTTAAGAAATATGTGTTAAATAACTTAAACATGAAATATTTGTACATTATTATTATTATTAGAGCACACAAGAATACGTTTATGTGTGCCATATTTCAAGATTCAAAATAAAAAAAATTGAATTAAAAATCCCTCACCTTTCCCGAAACTGTTCATAAAAACTGGTGTCTGAAGTTTCGTAAATTAACTATTAATTTTTAAATCGATTTAACTAAAATCAAATATTTCTTTACAATCAAACAGCGAAAAAAATAAAACAAATTAATCAATCAAATGCACACGGCACACGTTCAGTTTCCCAGTATGATAGATTCATCTCGAAGATTGCTATTATATTTTTCACAGAAAATCTTGATTCTCCCAAGAAAAATAGTTAAAATATAACAATATTTTAGAACGACCGCGTTTAATTAAGTGAAATTGCTTCGCAAATATGAGGACAATTTATGTAGGTACTAAACTTCAGCGAATTACAATAAACCGTTGTGTAGATACTTTTTACGATTTTCTTTTTTAAGCACGCGACGAAAAAAACGCCGATGCATGTATGAACCGTGTAAAAATAATGCTTAATTAATGCTCATTTAAACATGATGTGAAGACTATACGAACAATTTATTAAAAGGCATTTTATTCGAGAACCCTGTAATTATATTCGTGAGATTTTTTTTTGTAACCGTGAGAGAAATAATAAAAATAATATTCCGGTTTACAAGACGTCACTCCCCATTATCGTTCACAAAGATGTTTTTTTCTTTTACGCAATGGGAAACGTTGAAAAAAAAGTTAGGAAATTTATTTATTTTCTTTTTCTGCCAAACGGTTTGATAGTTAGCGCGTTTGTCTACTAAGCAAGGGGTCTCGGTTTCAATTTCCGACGTGGTTGAAGTGAAATATTTATTTTAAAATATGATTTTAGATTATAATATTTTAAAGTCCTTCGACTGGCACCTAAAGCGTAAAGCTAGGTTTACACAAGGACAATACGATAGATATGACAATATAGTCTCGTCCCAGCTCCGTGAATAGCCCCGACCACGTAGGACAGGACGCTGGGACAATACTAAAATTCTGCGAGTGAGCGCTGCGAAAATGAATACATGACGACGAAAAACATGATTTATTTTATAATAATAATATTATAATATAAATGCATTTTTTCAGCCAATATTCCGGCAGAAAACCTTCGCGGGAGCGACACGCACTCGTCGAGTAAGTCGATATTGTCCTACGGTCCTGTCCGTCCGCGTTTACACGAAAACAATGCGGCCGCGTGCGGTGGTGAGGGTTATCATTGTCCTGCGGAGATAGCTTGCCCTACAAATTGCTGCTTACACGTGGATAATAGGTTAGATCCTGGAACAGAACAATATTGTACTGTGTAAACGCTATTTAAGACGTATCATTTTACCCCTATGTAACGAAAATGATTAAAACACGCCACGGTTGGTGTACCAAACTACCAAAGCACTGCCCTGTGTACCATTAGGTGCGGAAAGGGAATGATGGTGATGATTTTTGGAATAATAATTAGGGTAGACTGGGTACGGTTGTGACAATTTTCCTTTGATCACCCATAATTTTGTTTGTATGCCAATTAGCTGAAAGGAAGGAGTTTTATATAGTAAAGTGTACATTTGTCTACGTATAAATACTAAAACTTTGTCCCTCAATACAACGGTTAACTCATAGGAGCAAATTAGAAAAAAAATAAAAAATGACACAACCGACCACACCCCAGGGGCGATTGTGACAATGCCCAACGCACTCCTTCACAAAAAAACACCCGCCATGACAATATAAAATATTTTACTGCTATTGATGTTAAACTTAAAACAAGGAAAAACACAATTTTTCTATCTGTTCACATATAACAACAAATTGATAAGATTAAGAAAGGGTCTCTGAGATTTTTTGGTCACGTAGATCGAATGGACGACGAAAGAATGGTGAAACAAGTATATATGGCGAAAATAAACGGCAACGTGAGACGAAGACGACCAAGGAAGACGTGGCATGATCAGATAAACCAACATCTTAAGTCTGGTCATGTCAAAAGCAGACAGAACCGAAGGGCATGTATGACAAGATGTATGAATGTTGAAGAAGCTAGGAATGTATGCCAGGATAGACGTGTGTGGCGGTCCATTCTCTCTGCCTACCCCTACGGAGAAATGGCGTGATGGTAGTAGTAGTAGTAGTACTTTTTACTGCAAAAAAGTAATGTAGGCCTGTGTAGACGTTAGTGTCGCGCGATGGTTGACGCAATATTGCGGAAAACGTTTAGACGGGCACGCCGTTCTTCACTCCCCTTGCGCCCTTCCCGCTATTCCTTATAGTTTCGCTAATGCGACGACTGTCACAACCGCACCCTGGCACAACCGTACCCAGTCTACTCTACATTAGTAAAAAAAAACAAAATGTTTATTGTATGCAGCACGAAGCTAAGGGCTATCCATAATCGTATTGATAAAACTTTTTAGGACAACTCAAAAATTAAATTGTGATGAAAATGGAAATCATTTTGTGGTAGATTGGGGTTCGAACATCGAACCCTCTGAGCCGTGATTCCGTGACACCCACGGGACCACAACCCGGTTCATCAAAATTATGCTTGTACATAATTGAAAGCAAAAATATTAAATTGATATTGATTAGCGCCTGTAGCTTGTATTGTAAGACCAGTAAAACACACCCATAGAGTAAACAAACAGAGATGCAAATCGAATATTCATAGCGTTTTGGGGAAAGTCATTACGAAATCCGGTACTTGTGCACATAATAAAATGCCGGTAAACCTGATTTAAGTGGACCAACTATATACATATTATACTGTGCTGGCTGTTACTTGTCCGAAGGTATTATGTATTCTATAAAAACATTGACGAATCTTCGATAAAATCAGAGACCGATTTGATTGATCTTAAAGATACATTCTCCAAATAATTGACCTACATACAAATGAACGCGAGAATTTGTGCTTTTTGTTAATAAAATAAACGGGTACCTTATAAATTGATTTCGCTCAGAAAAGTTTTTTAGGTTTATGAAAAATTAATTTAAATTCATCCAGGTGATGTAGATGACGTGTATAAATTATAAAAAATATCATACGAAGAGTAAAATGATATAAAAAATAATAGTAAACTTATAAAAGAAAATACCTAACCCTAGGTATTTTTTAATCAGAGACCCATCTTCTGTTTCATACGAATAATGCAAAAGGTCATGTTTTTATTAAATTATCTTCAAGTATTAGCATTTATCTGCTCATTCGAGGCAATCGCTATCCCCGTAATAATCCCTGTAAGCTAAACCCGGAAGAAAGGATAGTCATATTACAGTTCAAATATAACTTTTTAAAACTCGAATTGATAAGTTCGAAAGATGTGTAAGAGTCAGACTAGACTATTTCCTGCTAGTCTAATATTGATTTGGCTTATTCTTAAACTTCAATTTTTGTGCATCTGTGTGTCTCTGTAAGCGGTAGCGCGTGCGCATTATTAATGTTATTAGTGTGGTACTAAATTGGTGCACAAAACTTTATAATAAATGTTATTTGCCTAAAATTGTACAAACATACTTTAAAAAATTTGAGTATTATTTAGATCCCAACACATTTATAGGAAGTAATAACTACTACATATATAATATAATTATTTTTAAAAATCTTTCACATTGTCCCAGCTGTCCCATGTATGTATTGTTACTATTTTAATCCTTTTACATTTGGGTGGAATTTAATTTATGTAATTCTTAATTTACAGAGAAAACATCAGCAAAATGCCAATCACCATAGATTACTTTAAATTAACTACTACATATTTAATATAATTATTTTTAAAAATCTTTCACATTGTCCCATGTATGTATTGTTACTATTTTAATCCTTTTACATTTGGGTGGAATTTAATTTATGTAATTCTTAATTTATAGAGAAAACATCAGCAAAATGCCAATCATCATAGATTACTCTAAATTAAAATCTCAAACTGTTAAGAAAATTATAAAAGAATCTGGTTAAAGGTTATAGTGCAGGTATCCAGGGAGGCTCTTTGTGGACACCATATGCTCCAACAAGGGAGCCTTCAACTAGAGAGACATGGAATGATGATGATACAAAGGGATAGAAAAGTAAAGTAAATGACCTTATAATATATATGTAAAAAAAGGTTTTTTTATTTATTTTATTATAATGAATAACCAAAAGGTTAGTAAATATAAATGTAATATTTTTACGAATGAACTGAATTAAAGTTACTATTTTCTAAAGTAAAGTGATTTGATTAATAGAAAAAAATATATATAGCTTTAATTATGACAATTTAATATACTTTATTTAAAAAATAGTAACTGTAAAGTGCCCATGTTAAGACTTGTCATAAAGGCAGTGCTTTATAAATGCTACATTATTATTATTGTTAAAATATTCAAAGTAGTTACTGACAACATAAAGAAGAATCCATCATAGAATATTAGAATTTATCTGTAAATTTATGTAAAACTATTACTGTAAAACAACTCAAATCTACAAATGACATAATTTACCTAATTCTAAGAAGTAGAAACTTAACATATAAAACGTTTTTCAATGAAAGGTGTATTATTTGATTTGATGTATTTAAACTAACCATCAAATAACGCTATTATTTTTAATTTGATCTTAAAAAATATAAAGAAAAGAGGTAAAGTATGTTAGAAAATAAATGTTTTATTTATAAATTGCACAATAAAACAAATGCACTTTTTTTTTTTAACAAGTCAGTTTACAAAATACTGTTTAAGTCAGCAATAAAAAATACTTGCAGGAAAAAATAATTCACAAAATAAATTCAAGTAAATATAAAAACATTTTTTAAATATCACAGATGTGTCTAAAAAGCATTGTCAAAAGTGTAAATAATATAAAAAGTAAAAAAAAAAACAGTATAAAATAAAATAAAAAGTATGTCAGTGCGTTAAAATGTTTAATAATGAACCAAGTAAACACAATTTTTGTTTGTGTGAGTATGGACACTAATATTTTCAATGTTAACTTTCTGTCACGCATACATAAATAAAGGTCATAAAAGATTTTAACGCACTGTTCATAATATATGTAATGATTCATTCGTAGTCAATCGTCTATAAAATATAAAAGATTTAAAAAAAAAAACTGAAAAGATAACGATTATAATAGTTCACTTGTATTTTCTGTACCCTTTCTGATGTCTTAAAGCTAGTGAATCAGGTTCTGGGACATTTTTTCGCCGGAAATGATAGTCAGATTCGAGATCCTTCCCACCATATTTTGAATCAGTGACTCTATGTTTATCGCCCTTTTTTTGTGTAACTATCATGCTCTCGGTAATGGGAAACTTAATGTAGACTTCCGGTATTTTAAGAATGTATTTCGGAACATCCGAATCACTAAGGACTTGTTGGGGTGTTGATTCCGTTGGAGATTTGTCAGCATGCCTGGAGTAGTTATTCTTCGAGCTACGATTTTCCGAATGCGTTCGCAGATGCCTGTTACATTTTTCATGAAAAATTTCAGATGTAACGGGAAAGCGGCGTTCGTGTTTGTCTTCTCGGTAACTGTTTTGGCTTTCCCTACTCAAAGGAAAACAACGATAGCATTTGCACTTACAATATCGTTGCGAGTGCTCTACAGGTTCTGGGAATGACGTCTGGTTGTTAGTTCTGTATTCGTACGATGGTTTTTCTTTACCTCTGTTTGGTTTTCTAGGACCTGTAGAATGACCTTCAAATCCATACGGAGATTTATCTTTCCAATTATTTTGTTTTGTGGATTCAATTGAACGACATTCAAATCTGTAAACTCGTTTGTCTTTTTCTTTATCGGATTTCCTAGCATCGATAGAATGACATTCAAAATAATGTTTGTCTCTAAACTTCTTTATTGTCTCTATATCTTTCCAAGTCATCTTTTTGGATGTTGTCGGTTCCTCATCTAGAAGGCCTTCAGATGAATGATGATCAGAAAAATCATCGTTTTCGTTTTCGGCCTTGTCATAGTTTCTGGACATTTTATGCTGACGCTTAACTTCTTCAAATCTTTTTTCTGAATTGTCAAGCAGAGTCGTGTCATCTTTACAGTAACACTTACGCTGAAAATGTTTTTTTTCTTTAGAAGAAGGATCTTCGTTCGGAGGAGAATGCTTGTAAACTTTATCGGAAACTAAAAGTTTTTTTATTCTATTCCTTAGAGGAATTTCGCCATTGAAGCAGTTTTGTTTTTTCATATTTGAGGATATATTTCTATAAAGATCAATATTTTGAATACCATGAATAAATTTTCAACATATATGGTTTGTACATCTGGATCAAATTTAAACAGCCAATGCGTAAGTGATAAACATTTTTATGTCAGAAAGATGCATTGAAGTGATAATTTAATATACCTTTGATTCAATAAAAAATCGTCCAGTGTATTAAGTGTATCGGTTAAATATTGATTAGCTTCATCCATAAAGTATCTGTTAATTTTTCTCAGTTTTATCACTTCATTTAAAGACTTCATTTATTTACTTGTTTTGATTTTTGACAGATCGTTCCGCCGTTGCTGTCAACAGAAACCAAACTATTTGGCCATAGTAACGTGCTGTTTTACCGACATGAAGGATAATATATTTTCTAACTCAAATCGTCTTTAATCATAAAAAAATATACTCAAGCGCTAGCTTACACAGCATTAATTTATTATTTTTGTTTTAAATATGCTGATAAACATGCTTATATTTTTTTGTACCTTAACCCAATAAAATAAAAGTAAAATATTTATTTACGGTAAAACAGTCAACTGTTGTACTACAAAAAGGCTTCTAAGATATTTTTTGTTTCAAGTTATTTTCAAAAGATGGCGCTAGCGCATAGTGCATGTGTGGAAAGATTGGATAGTGCTAAATTTTTAAGTCAGCGGTGTAGGTAAACTGTAAATGAATTAATATAGTAATGGTAAAATCTGTGAAAATCTCGGTATAGGCATAGGTAAGTCTGTATATGTATATGAATGTAAATATTTATTGCCATCTTACAATTATTTGGAGCCATAGTGGAGACTATATTGCACAATACATCAATATTATCCGGAGGTGTTTTGAATATCGCAAAACGACGCATTGACAAGGATTAGTATGAGAATCCGATTGTGTAATACACCCTAATATAATAAGACGAATTTATTAATGTTGATAACATACCTAAACTGTAGTGACTTGTTTATCTTCTTTCCGTCAATGCACAATGTACTTATTTTCCCACAAATGCATTTAGGTACATACCTATCAAAACTGGTTTCCCAAATATTGCAACAATAAGAACACTGCGGATTTTTTTTTGTAGAACGCTTTTGCTGGAACACGCATTCGTGCCGGTGAAATATTTCATTGTGATAATCTTAACTTGCGAGTAATTTTTTGAAAAAAGGGGCGTAGGAGCTCACTTCTTTTCAAGCTTTTTACTAAAAATAATCGTACCTATTCAAACACCATTTGACAGTTAAACATAGAGGTATATATTTATTTCGCCGCTAAACAGTTAAACTAGCCTCTCAATTGGGCGGATAGGCAGTTCATTAAATGAGAGTATTCAATTGAATGGCTAGGCCTTTCGTTCAAAGAATTAAGATAGCTCAACGTTCAACGTGTGGGCTGGTTAGGTTAGGATAGGTTGGGTTATTGCTTAAGTTTAAAAACCTATTTTTTAAAATTATTATACTAAACCCAAACTATCGTATTCTAACCTAACTTCACATTATAAAATAAAAAAATAATATTGTTGTATTAAAATTAAATAGACTTAAGCTAGGGTTTCCTAGGACAGCGGTGCCCGTATCTTAACGGCCGTAGTGAACGGTGATGCGGTGGATAGCCGTCGTAACGTCGACTAGAGAGTGGTTTTCTAGGGAAACGGTGTTAAATGGTGTTGATAACACCGTTTTCTTAGGAAACCACTCTCTAGTCACCGTTACGACGGTTATCCACCGCATCACCGTTCACTACGGCCGTTAAAATACGGGCACCGCTGTCCTAGGAAACCCTAGCTTAAGCGAAGTTTAGCCATTCAATTGGATGTTGGTGTTCCGGACGCGTAAAATCGAATAAATTAAAATAATACATTAATTAGAAAGGATCCCCGGTAAATGTATAGAACTGATGGCTGGGCTCTCAATAAAGATAAAATGGTCACTTTCGAGCCTGGCCTCAGTATTACCGGGGAAAAATAGCTAGGTTAAAATGAATAAAATGTACAAAAATATATTATGTAAATGTCATGTTGCGCGCGTCGCGGCTGCCGACGAAATGGCCCGTACGGGCATTGAGCGCCCGTATTTACGCCACCTGCGGCCGGCGGCATGTAGCGAGTGGCGGGGAAAGATTACCCCCACCACTCCGAGGCAGCCGGCGCGGGTGGGATGGCCGACTCACGGAGCCCGACGCGCACCGCTTTATAAGGCGGTCAATTGGAGATATTAAATCAGTTGAGTTCCTAACTCTGAACAGTTCACACGTGTTTTATTCCGTTCTCCGTCCTGTTCGCCTTCCTGCACTTCGCTCTTCGCTCCGCTCTGCCTGCTGACTGCCTTCGCCTCTCTGCACCACTTGGACCGGGTGGAAAGTCCTTTTCAGGGCTATTGAGGTTGACTTGCGGTCGGCGCAGCTGTGCTCCTACCTTCCGACTTTGTCTTTGGCTCTGTCTGGGAGGGCGGCTTCCCACTTACGCCGGGAAGCTTGACTGCGGCAGACGCGGGTGACGAACCGGCGAAACTTTCATCGTGGTAACGCGTACGTTACATTTGGTCCTTCGGAGCTAAGGATCGTCGCCAGTGGTCTCCAGTCTACAACACACCTACAGCATGCCGGTCAACAGATCGCCTGTGTCGACGCGTTCGGGAACGCGTCGAGACGCCGGCACGGAGCACGAAGAGGAGCTTCAGGAGCCCCAACCGGGGTCTGTACGAGCACATCAGGAGGAGCCCCAGCCAGGGCCTTCACACGACTGCCAGGAGGAGCCTCATCAAGGACTTCTGGAGGAACAAAAGGACTCGGACGAGGGATCCGCACCCTCGGAGCGGTCCATCTCATCGGCGACATTTCGCCGACAGATGGAGGAACGCGAGGCGCATCACGAGAGGCAGGTGAGCAGCCTCAACGAGATCATCGCCGCGCTGAAGGCCGCCAACGCGAGAGAGGACGCCAGACGAGACATGGCAACCCCCCTCACGCCCACCATCGAGAGGGACCTCACATCGCACGGGACGTCGGAACCGGCTCACAAGCCGCTGCCGCTGACGTCAGACGCGTCTAGGACCGACGCAGCCCTCAGTACGAGGGAGGCTGCCGCCGCACGCCACGCCGCACGCTACGCCGCTGATCCGGAGGATACCGGAGCGGCGTACATCCAGCAGCCGAGCCACTACGACAGCAGCCGGGCGAGAGACGGGGCCGCTTGGAAGCGCCCTGTCACCGACGCGGAAGCAGCCTTCAGCACAAGGGAGGCCGCCGCCGCACGCCACACCACACGCTACGCCGCTGATCCGGAGGACACCGGAGCGGCGTACATCCATCCACCGAGCCACTACGACAGCGGCCGGGTGAGAGACGGGGCCGCATGGAAGCGCCCTGTCGCCGACACGGAAGCAGCCTTCAGAGCAAGGGAGGCCGCCACCGCACGCTACGCCGCTGATCCGGAGGACACCGGAGCGGCGTACACACTTCCGCCGAGCCACTACGACAGCGGCCGGGTGAGAGACGGGGTGCCACGGAGGCACCCGGTCGCAGAGGCGGACTCCAGGACGAAGGAGGCCGCCAACACACGCTACGCCGCTGATCCGGAGGACACCGGAGCGGCGTACACATTTCCGCCGAGCCACTACGACAGCGGCCGGGTGAGAGACGGGGTGCCACGGAGGCACCCGGTCGCAGAGACGGACTCCAGGATGAAGGAGCCCGCCAACACACGCTACGCCGCTGAGCCGGCCTACGCCGGAGCGACAAACGCACATTTACAAGGCCGCTACAATGAGCGGCATCGGGACAATGAGGCGCCACCTGCACACAGCCGAAGGGAGGACGCCGACGTACGCTACGCCGCCGGGCCAGGCGAGCCCGTAGCGGCACGTACTATACCACTGGGGGGCTACGAGTTTCGTGACCCGGTGAGCGCGTGGGTACAAGAGGGGCTACCCACGGAATACATGCCGCCGGGTGCCACCGGCGAGCCTGTGACGAAATACAGACAGCCGCCGGAGTGGCACACGTTCATGGCGAGGCAAACCGGCGCTAGGGATCTACCGCAATTCTCCGGCGACCCGCTAGAATGGCGAATATTTAAGGCGCAATTTGATCAATCGACACAGATGTGCTCCCTTACAAACGCGGAGAACATTCTCCGTCTGCAACGAGCCCTCACAGGACGGGCCAAGGCCACAGTGTCGTCTTTGCTGGTAGATCCCCGAAATGTGCCGGACATTGTGAAGATGTTAGAGGCCGCCTTTGGACACCCGGAGATCGTCGTGGACAGAGTACTGGAGCGGATAAGAAAACTCCCTAAACTGGCCGACAACGCATCCCTGGAGGCCCTGACGGACTACGCGGTCGCGATAAGAAACGTCGTATCGACCGTAGAGGGCCTCGATGGAAGCCACCTCTCCTCCCCGAAGCTTCTGTCCGAGATGACTCAGAAGCTGCCACGAGTCGAGAGGATGATGTGGATTATGTCACGAGCGGATACCGTGAGAAAAGCTACCCCCAGGGATCTGGCACTGTGGCTAGCGAGACTGACCGGTGCAATACCGAATGCGGGTTGCATCGGGATCAGCACGGAACCCGCCCGAGTGGAGAAAAGGCGTACCCAAGAAAGGCACGTGTTTCTCACTCAGGACAAAAAATGCCTGTTCTGCGACATGAGTGGACACGCATTCGGACAATGCCGGAAGTTTCTCCGGAAAACGGTAGAGGAGAGGTGGACAATTGTGCGTGCCAAGTTCGTGTGCTACGGATGCCTGGAACCGGGACACAAAACGACCACCTGTGAAGCGGCGAAGTGCGACGAGTGCCACGGGCGGCATCATCGGTCGCTACACCGCGAGAGAGGGGACAGTACGCCGAACGAGCAAGTCTTATTGACAAGGCGAACGGAAGTCCCAGTGACCTTCAAGGTAGTGCCAGTAACCTTGAAGGGCCCGCGTGGGTCAATGGAGATCCACGCACTACTAGACGAGGGTTCATCGGTAACTCTCCTCGAGGAGGATGTCGCCCGTGCAGTGGGCGCCACCGGGGCCTGCGAGGAGTTGAGACTCATCGGTGCCAGTGGGAACACGGACACGCTACAATCACAGCGTGTATCCGTAATCCTCGTTAAAGGAAACAAAGAATTTGGTGTCCAGGCACAGACGGTGCGGGTCATGGATCTGCCGCACCGCAACCGAAAGAGCACCAAGACACACGGGCCAGGCATCAAGCCGAAGATGTTAATCGGTCTTGATTACGCCACCCTAATGGTATCTACAGGCCCGCCAGTCCTACAAGAGGACGGGCGGCTAACCATCGAGACGGCCCTAGGAGCCGTCACCTACGGCGGGGCTGTGCACCCCGCCTTTGAATTACCCCCAGACGGCCAGGGTGAAAGGGACTTAGCGGAACTGGTAAAGAAGAGCTTCGCCGTTGACTCGCTAGGTGTAACCACCCTGGAACGTTGCCGCGCCGCAGATGTGCGAGCGGCGGAGCTCATGAGCAGCTCAACCACACAACTACCATCCGGACGATGGGAGACCGGTTTACTGTGGGCGAAAGACGGGGATTCTTTGCCCTGCAACCGGCAAGCAGCCATGAAGCGGCTGCACTCCCTGGAAAATAAACTACGGAAGGATCCGATACTGGCGATCGCATATCGCGCCAAGATGGCGGACTATATTGAAAAGGGATACGCCGTCAAACTAAGCCGCGAGGAGGTAGACGCCCACCATTCGCGCAAATGGTACCTGCCCCACTTCGCGGTGACAAACCCCAACAAGCCTGGCAAGATAAGGGTCGTGTTCGACGCCGCCGCCCAGTTCCAGAGGACGGCGTTGAACGACCATCTACTGACGGGACCTGACCTGCTTTCATCCCTCCTCGGAAACGTGATCCGCTTCAGAGAGGGACGAGTAGCCATCGCGGCCGACATACGGGAGATGTTCCTGCGGATAAGAATCCGGGAAGCCGACCAGCAATCGCAGCGGTTCCTATGGCGGACGCAGGACGGGCAGGAGCCCGACACGTTTGTCTTCGCGTCCATGATGTTTGGAGCGAAGTGCTCACCCAGCAGCGCGCAATTCGTGCGAAACACAGTCGCACGAGCACACGCGAAAGAATTTCCCGCCGCAGCAGAGGCGATCGAGCACAATATGTACATGGATGACTACCTAGACGCCACAGACAGCGAAGAAACAGCTGCAAGCCTGGTACGAGATGTTACCCTCGTACTCGGCAATGGCGGGTTCCGGCTCACCGGGTGGGCTTCAAACAAACCAGATGTCCTGGAAGAAGTAAAGGCCGACGACCGGGCCAATACAGCAGTCACCATAGGGGAAGAAGTAATGACGGAGCGGGTCCTCGGGATCGTATGGGATCCCAAGAGCGACCTATTTATATTTCGGCACGGAGCCGAAAGTGCAGCCATCCCGGAGCGACCCACCAAGCGCGGCATGTTGAGCGCCGCCATGAGTATCTTCGACCCAGTAGGCTTCATTGCGTGCCTCACGATACGGGCGAAGATATTGCTGCAAGCCATCTGGAGGACAAACACAGGTTGGGACCAACCGCTGCAACCGGACCACGCCGAAAAGTGGTTGGAATGGCGCGACCTGCTGGCAGCGAACGGCTGTACAATACCGAGATGCTCGCTGCAAGGGCAGAAAGAACCCGTGACACTGCACGTGTTCTGCGACGCGTCAGAGCAGGCATGCTGCACAGTGGCATACTTTGTGGGGGCCGATACCACAAGTTTCGCAATGGCGAAGTGCAAGGTGGCCCCCCTAAAGCCTCTGTCAGTGCCTAGACTAGAACTCCAGGCAGCGCTACTAGCGGCAAGGATGGCCGCCACCATAAAAAAAGAGAGTCGAGCTCTCATCACCCAAACCGTGTTCTGGACGGACTCGAGCACGGTCCTGTGTTGGCTGCGAACCGACCCACTGCGGTACAGCACGTTCGTCGCAAACAGGCTGGGCGAGATTGACGAGCTCACAGACGTACGGGACTGGAAATGGGTCCCCACCAAGGACAACCCAGCCGACATAGGGACCCGCGACAAGGGCCCACCCGACCTTGCGAGGTCGGGACTATGGTTCGGAGGCCCCGGCTTCCTGAGAAAAGGGGAAGCCGACTGGCCGAAAGAGAAGAAGTTACTACAACAACCGGACGAGAAGACGCTGGAGCGGAAACAACCCCGCCACTTCGTGGGCCACATCAGACGGACGGAGGCCCTACCCCAGGTGCAGCGCTTCTCGTCGTGGACCCGACTCGTCAGGGCGACGGCATGGGTGCTGCGATTCATCGCACGATGCCGCCGCCACGAGTCCCTACCGTCCCCAGGGGGGACCTTTGAACTTCACGCCTCAGAAACACGGGCCGCAGAAATCATGCTGCTGAAGCGGTCCCAGGAGACGGCTTTCGGAGAAGAGCTGGAGCTCCTGAGACGAAAGGCGCCTATCCCGCCGCACAGCCGCCTCCATGCAGCGGCACCCTTCTTAGACAAAGAGGGAGTCATCCGGATGGGAACGCGCATCCAAGCGGCACAGAGCTTCGCAGAGGACTGCAGCGCGCCGCCTATCATGGACGGGACCTGCCCATACACCCGGCTGCTGATCACGCACAGCCACCGGAAGGGTGGCCACCCGGGAGTCGAGAGGACGATCGCCGACCTGAGAGCCAGCTACCTCATCCTGCGACTCCGCGGGGCTGTGAGGAAGATAACACGATGGTGCCCGCTGTGTAAAATGCTGCGCAGCCGGCCCCAACCCCCGCTGATGGGGCAACTGCCTGAGGCCCGACTGGCCTTCAGGACGCCGCCGTTCACGCACTGCGGGCTTGACTTCTTCGGGCCGATGATGATCACCAACGGCCGAAGAAAAGAAAAGCGCTATGGGGCACTGTTCACCTGCCTCACCACACGCGCGATCCACCTGGAGCTAGCGTCGTCCCTCGAAAGCGACTCCGCCATAATGGCCATAAGAAGGATGGCCGCCCGCAGAGGCTGCCCACACGCGTTATACTCGGACAACGCTACCAACTTCAGGGGAGCGGACAAAGAGCTGAAACAGGCCGTAGACGAGCTCCTGGCGGACCCCAGAATGCTCGCCGAACTTACAGTTCGCAAAATTGAGTGGAAATTCATTCCGCCCTCATCACCTCATATGGGGGGAGCGTGGGAAAGACTCGTGAGATCTGTAAAACGAGCCCTCCACGCAACCCTCAACGAGCAGGCTCCAAGAGAGGAGACCCTCAAAACCATATTGGCTGAAGCAGAGTACACCGTGAACAATCACCCGCTCACGCATGTGTCAACCAAGCCCAACGACGAAGCACCGCTGACCCCGAACCACTTCTTGCTCGGGTCAGCCAACACACAGCCAACTCTGGCATATTATAACAAAAGGGAAGAAGGGGCCTGCCTTCATAAGCAATGGAGGATCGCCCAGAAAATGGCCGACATGTTTTGGCGCCGATGGCTGAGGGAGTATCTTCCCACCTTGGCGCACAGGAAGAAATGGCGCGAGCCCGCGCCTCCAATACAGGTCGGGGACCTCGCGCTCATCATGGACCCAAATCTGCCGCGGAATTCTTGGCCTCGCGGCAGAGTCACCCGTGCAGAACCAGCAGCTGACGGACAAGTACGAGTCGTCGAGGTGCGGACCACCAACGGCACCTACACCAGACCAGCGGTGAAGATCGCCGTACTAATGAAGGAAGAGGAACAACGCGCCCAGCAGGAAAATAGTACAGACTAGCTGCACGGGGGGAGTGTTCCGGACGCGTAAAATCGAATAAATTAAAATAATACATTAATTAGAAAGGATCCCCGGTAAATGTATAGAACTGATGGCTGGGCTCTCAATAAAGATAAAATGGTCACTTTCGAGCCTGGCCTCAGTATTACCGGGGAAAAATAGCTAGGTTAAAATGAATAAAATGTACAAAAATATATTATGTAAATGTCATGTTGCGCGCGTCGCGGCTGCCGACGAAATGGCCCGTACGGGCATTGAGCGCCCGTATTTACGCCACCTGCGGCCGGCGGCATGTAGCGAGTGGCGGGGAAAGATTACCCCCACCACTCCGAGGCAGCCGGCGCGGGTGGGATGGCCGACTCACGGAGCCCGACGCGCACCGCTTTATAAGGCGGTCAATTGGAGATATTAAATCAGTTGAGTTCCTAACTCTGAACAGTTCACACGTGTTTTATTCCGTTCTCCGTCCTGTTCGCCTTCCTGCACTTCGCTCTTCGCTCCGCTCTGCCTGCTGACTGCCTTCGCCTCTCTGCACCACTTGGACCGGGTGGAAAGTCCTTTTCAGGGCTATTGAGGTTGACTTGCGGTCGGCGCAGCTGTGCTCCTACCTTCCGACTTTGTCTTTGGCTCTGTCTGGGAGGGCGGCTTCCCACTTACGCCGGGAAGCTTGACTGCGGCAGACGCGGGTGACGAACCGGCGAAACTTTCATCGTGGTAACGCGTACGTTACAGTTGGCATTTAATGAACAGCCTAGCTGCCTGATTTAACAATTTGGCGTCTACATATATACGTATATTAAAGCAGTTTTTTATAAAATGTCAGAAAAATTTTAACCATTTTCTACTTATTTTTATGATTATTTTAGACTGAACCTAAAGTTGTTGAAGTTGTTTTAGTTGAACTTAAAGTTAAACAAATAAATTAATAAACATCTACCACTGAAAAAGAAATAAATATATATACAGCGTGGAGAGAATTTAGCTAGTGTCAAACTAATGTCTCTTTCTTTTTCCCAAGTCTATAAATTTAATATATATTCATATAAAACAAAAGTACAAAAACTTATTAAAAAAATGAAAATCAAATTTAACAAAAAGGGCAACACCAAAATACAAGAAGAAACAGAAAGAAATAATAATTATAATAAAAAACACAATTAAACAAATGGCCTGGTCATAAAAAATGAGGAAAGTTAAAAAGAATATTGAAGATACAAAAGAAAAATATAATTGAATAAAAGTTCTTAGTGATTTCTAAAGTTTTGACCAATTTTCTTAAGAGAAATCGTCCCGATTTCTTTTCCTGCAATCTATCCTAAACGTAATGATTTTGAATTAAACCAAGTAACGCCGTGTTTTAATACTATGCTGTAGGATTTTAACAAAGTAAAGTTACGCTCCTTTTTAATATGACAGTAGAATTTTTAAACAAAGAAAAGTTACGCCATTTTTCAATATGGACAAGATAATTTTAACAAAGTAAAGTTACGCACTTTTAAAAAAAATGATGACTGTAGCATTTTAACACAGTAAAGTAAACCCTTTCCTAAATTATGACAGTAGGATTCAAACAAAACAAGTTACGCTCTTTCCTAATAAGATAACAGAAGGATTTGAACAAAGTGAAATAATGACCTTTCGAATATGACAACGGTTGGTTTTTAAAAAAAGCAAAGTTACGTCCTTTCTTAAATGGCGAGATTAAGATTCAAACTAATTGAGTTACGCCTTTTCCTAATATGATGACAGTAAAATTAGAATAAAATTAAAATAACAAATTTCCCTAATATGATGACAGTAGGATGAAGTAAATTTATTCCGTTTCTTAATCTGATGAACGAAGGGTATTAAAGCAAAGTTATTCCCTTTCTTAATAATGTGATGACAATAGGATTAGAAGAAAAAAAATGCCCTTTCATATTATAATGACAATAGGATTTAAATAAAGTAAAGTTACACTCTCGCTTAATCTGAAGGATTTGAACAAAGTAAAGTTACGCCCCTTTTCATCTGATTCAATAGCGCAATCCTTGGAAATACATAGTCGATAGTTACCCATGTTATTTTTAATTTGTTTCACGTTTGGCTGTCAATCAATGACTTTTTGTTCTAGCCTAGAGATACTGTCCATCTCGCATTGTGTTTGCCTTCAGTGGCACATAATGTTTTTGCTTATTAGGCCACTAACTGAGGTCAGTAGTACGCAGTATGGCCGACCATCCTTACGTCCTTACCCTGCCGCCGCCACCGATATTGCAGAAGTCATTACGTGACAAGCGTCTCAATATACTCCATAGTTTGGAAGCCAGGAGAATAAAACTACGAACATACATAAAATAAAATAAAAATAACACTGTTTAATTTAAAAAATAAAATTTAGTTTATTTTCAAATTCTGTACTACCCCTCATAAAAAAGTTCTGTACCTCTGTTCAAATATATTTTAATCTTGATAAACTCCCTAAAACGTAAATCCAGTACTGGCATACAAAGATTTTGATGTACGTGTTCAACATGTTTTTTTATTAAAAAATTAAAAAAGTGTTTTCGGGCATTTATGCACATCAATAAAGGTTTCAGCTATTTCACTTCACATAATCAATAAAAAATATCTTTGGCATTTTTTAATATTTCCTTCCTCTAACTACTTTCTCCATTTTCTTTTTCCTTCCCTATTTTCCTATTCATTTTGTTTTCCATTTATTTATTATCCTTGTGAACTGAATGTAATTTATTTATTTATTATACAGGGTGTTATTTAAACCCTGTCACATCCGAAACCACGATGATCAGTATGAGCAAGAAGACATATTGGCACATTAAAATAAATTTTTATAACGAATAAAATTTAATGGTTGCTTACTTCTGCAGGGGAGAAACGAGGAGGGGGAGGGGAGAGTCTGATATACCGTAAACCGCGCGGCGGCGCCCCTCTCGCTTCTCCCCTGCAGAAGTACGCAACTATTTGTTTTTTTTAAATATTTTCTTTAAAAATTGTTCGTTTTATAAATTTTTTTTAATATGCTTATATGTCTTCTTGCCCATACTGATCATCGTGGTTTCGGATGTGACAGGGTTTAAAGAACACCCTGTATGTACGGCTCAAGTCAATTATTACAGTTATATGAAGAAACATATGTACAAGAAACTAAATAAATAAAAAAATTGACTATGTAGCAAAGACAAACAAGGACAATAAAATAATGGTGTACAATATATTCAAGAACATGATCAACATACAAAATTCCGAGATAAGTTGTGCCAATCCATTTATTTCCCACAGTGTGTTAATGGCGAAGAGATCTACGAAAAGCTTGAAGATCTTTCTCAAAGAATTCTAAGTCATGCGACGAATTGACTAATCTACACATTTTGGATATTGGGGCATAAAAACAAAAGTTTCTTTTAGAAGATTTGATAAAAAGTAAAATTTGACTTCTGGTGACACGTTGTTAAGTTTTATACTGTTGGTATGTGAAACCCGTAATTGGTCTAGTAATTTTGTATATGTTGTTAAATTTTGTATGTGTTGTTAAATTTTGTATGTGTTGTTAAATTTGGTATGTGTTGTTATATTTTGTATGTGTTGTTAAATTTTGTATGTGTTGTTAAATTTTGTATGTGTTGTTAAATTTTGTACTACTGTTGACCTACAGGTTTCAATAAATAAAAAAAACATTCACCAAGAGAGAAATGCGGATGTTTAAATGGAGGAAAAAATGTAAATGTTACACAGAATGTGAAGTCATAATTTAAAACAGCCAGCGACAGTTCGTAAGCCGTGTAAAAGGCTATACTTCCACATAAACTTTTTTAAAAAGCTGTCCGTGTATTATATAAAAATATGTAAATATGTTTTAACTTCGTGGGACTTTTGCCTTGACGAGGTGAGATGAGATGAGATGAGATATTCTTACATATCTTTGATGAATTTAGATCTCAGCAGAATGTTCGTACAAGGATGATCCCGCAATTTGAATGATTGAGTACCTTAAACACGAATGACTTTTGTAAATATTTTTTTTTTTGTAGCCTCAATAGTGTTTAACATCCTGGATTAACATTAAGTTCTCCAAAACAAAAGCCATCTTCAGAAGGAGTATTCATTATTGGATTGGAATATTTATCTAATGGAGGAGACTGCTGCGAGACATTGGGTACATTTACTTATTTGAAATGGTGCGCACACGGTGCTGCGTTTGTTTTTTAAAAGTGTTATGGGATTGTTACTTGTATCTTATTTTTTATTGTTGTATTTTTATGTATGCTTCCACTTTTGATTGTGTTAAAAAACTCACCACAGGGCTTTTGTTCTCGTAGAGTTGGGGATAAATTAATATTTTATATAGTAGCGGAATTGGCTGCTTTGAAATATACAGACAAATTTAATCAATCGAAATATTTTATTATCCTCATTAAACCTATTTAGGATTATATGGGGAGAAATTCTGTGCAAACTGTTCTAACTGGTTTAGTAGGTAGATGTTTTGATAACTAAAATATGGATAACTCTTGTTGTAAAATGTATTAAAATCATTCACCGTTAGAAGTAAATAGTTATAACGCACTTCAGTGGTTTGCAAATATAATTGAAACTAAAATATTTCATCATCATTCCCTTTTCGCACCTAATGGTGCATAGGGCACTGCATTGGTACACCAATCGTAGCGTATGTTGATAATTTTTGGTACATGAAGGAAATATGACCAGTCTTACGCTTCAGGTATCAGTCCAGGGACTGTGAAATATTTTAGTGTGAAAACACCCCTTTAAATAAATATTTCACATTAAACATGCCGGGAATCGAACCGGAGACCCCTTGCATGGCAGGCAAACGCGCTGACCATTACACCACAAGGCCGACGAAGATGCATTTTAAATTTAAGCACAGTCAGATGTCATCATTGATGTTTTTATTTAAAATAGAAATAAGTAGTATAATAAATTTTACTCATCTCTCTTAAAAAAAAGCATTCAAGGTTGCAGTAATAAAAAACACGGTTTTTATTTTAAATCGTTTACTAAGAAAATAATATTCGTAAACCCGCGTCATCTAAACGATTTAAATTGTGATACATTTAGATAAAAATGTCGGATTATGAGTTTTTACTAACATACAAATATTATTAATTACGGTGTTTAAATTCATGAAGTAAAAATTAAGATTATTTACGGGTAGAGTTACTACCATATCTATTGATATTTCTGAAATGACAATTTTTTTTTTATATATTAATTTCCATAAAAAAGATGTACACAAAGATGAGACACAAATGTGCATACTTATTTTATTAAAACCAAAATTTGATGAGCAAAAAGTTGTTTATTTATGTTTTGAGTAATCATAGAAGTGTACTGGTTATACTATTGTACAAGGAACATTTTCACATATGAATCACAAAATGAACAAAAATGCAGTTATACTCTTATGTCCGCCCACCAAAGAAATATAAAATGGTAAAAATGGCGGATTTAAAAAAAACGTACTAAAACGAATTCGTACTCCGTGGACGTGTTACCTGTACATTTACTGGTTCGACAACAACAAACCAACGCCGTTTCTCCGTAAGGGTAGACACAGAGGATAGAACGCCACATCACTCTAACTTAGCATACAGATCTCGCTTCCTCTACATTCATACATCTTCTCATGCACGCGCGCCGATTATTCCGACATTTGACAAGCCCATCTTCAAGTATTTGTTGGATTTGGTCATGCCCTGTCTTTCTCAGTGTTCCTCCATTAACATTCGTATTGTAAATATTCTTAGCCGTTCTTTTTTTTTTAAAAGAAAGAAATATTTGCGTTCTTATGATTTACCCAAATACTTAATTTTGAGGGACATTTTCAACGAGTTGTAAATAACTCACCATTAGAAAATGGAATCAAGTTGGGGTAGAGTGGGATTCGAACCACAGACCTTTGGTCCGTGAGTCCGAGACACTAACCACATGACCACAACCCGGTTAATTTCACTGTCTATTTGCTCTGCATGTTCAAACCAGCGCTGAGCTCCTTTCCTAATTTTGTCGATAATGCTTATCTCAGCCTTACACAATGTACGGATCTCTACATTTGTACATCTATCGTGCATAGTTTTACCACACATTCGCTTGCTTTTTTCATAATTAAAAAAAAAACGGATATATCATTGAGTTTTTAATAATATTAATATTCATTTCATCTACCTCTGATAAAAATAAAAACGTGTTGATAAGCCGGTTTCGAGGTTAAGCGGGTTGTTCTTTTATTTTTGTTTTTTAATAAATTCTTAATGAATGAAAGAAATCACAAATCATGTTGATTACCCCTGCGGTGTAAGAATAATGTGATGTTCCGCTCAACAGTAAGCAAATCACCAATGTAGTTTATACTTCTCAAATAATGATCGATTCAGTTTATTGTGAAGACTTCGACAAGTGTTGACATACACGTAGATCTTGCAACTTGTAAATTCATTAATTATAAATACCTAAATTAATTCATCCAATAACGGTTAATGAAAATATAAAAAGTCTAACGATTTAAAAAAACATAAATTAAATTTGTAAATCCCTCCAAAACAAGCTTCCTTCGAAAAATAAAAAAAGTATAACATTTCAGTTAAATAACAGTGCTTTTTAAAATCTTAGAAAAATGAGTTCAATATATAGCCGCTCAAAACAAATAATTATTTTGCTTCAAATATGTTTGGTAAGTATTTTAAGATTTTTTCTTATTTTTTATGAGTTAAAATAAGATTAAGTATAAATAATAATTAATATTTCGATTACCGACATGGTTGATGTGAAATATTTATTTAAAATTATGTTTTTACAGTAAAAATATTTCATAGTCCCTGGACTGGTACCTAAATCGTGAGACTGATCATGTAACAAAAATGATCTAGATACGCTGCGATTGGTGTGCCAATGCACCATTAGGCGCAAAAAGGGAATGATAATGATGATGATGAATGTTTTAAGACGAAGCTGTATTTAATAAATAATAAAATGAACGTTAATTTAAAAGGAAACGTAATTATTTTTTAAAAGGACATGATATTTTAGAAGAGTTATCAATGCAAATAATATATAAAAAAGTGAATAAATTTAATCTTTGTAATTTCACTTTTAAAACTTGCTTAAATCTTTTCTCTTCAATGAAAAGCTTGAAATTTTAGAAATAAACTGAACACTGTACCTACACGCACACTCAGTCTTCTCCAAAACATGTCGTTATAGTGAGGACTCTAAAAATCATTTTGTGTATGAGTTTTTACATATTGTATAGTAATAAAGAATAAAATATCTATCTGGGGAGTAAAATCCAGTTTTGTTTACATATATTTGGCTACACTAAACTATAGTTTATCAAACTAAATAGTTAAAAACGAAGTGTTAAAAAAAGTATTTTCAGGCGTTGCCCAGTAGGTGAAATAATTTAATTAGACGAATCTCACCCTCGTCAATTAAAAATCTGCCTTTTTACTTCACAAACATTAACAGATGGAATAATTGAAGGAATATGGATACTCAAAATAAGCAGAATGGTGAATGTTAAACAGTGCGTAAAGTGGCCAATAACAGACCCTATAAATGCCTAGCTTTCTATATTTCCTTCTCTACAATGTTCTCCATCTCTGTTTTAATATGTTAATTAATATAATAGGACGACCAAAATTAACCACGTTGTGGTCCAGTGGTAGTGTAGCGATCTCACGGATCTGAGTTTCGAGGTACCAACCCTATTTTCTAGGAAAGTTATTTACTAGTTGAGAATAGCCCCAAAATAATACTTTTTATTGTAAACAATATTTTGTGTACGTCTAAATATTTGTAGACATGGATGGATTTCAATCCAAATATCAGAGACCAGCCAACGACAGATCATAAGCTATGTAGATTCCTAGATTTCCATATTCCCTTCTCGATTTCTCTCTCTGATGCATTAAATTACATGAATATAGCTTCACTTGATCAATGAATGGTATATTTTTCAAAATTTATAAATTTTGTCGACCTCGTGGTGTAGCGATCAGCGCATTTGCCCACTGTGCAAGAGGTCTCGGGTTCGATTCCCGATACGGTTGACATGAAATATTTATACAAAACTAAAGTGTTTTTTTCACTAGAATATTTTGTAGTCCCTGGACTGACACCTGAAGCGTAATACTGATCATCTTACCTTAATGAAACAAAAATGATCAAGAGACGCTGAATTTGGTGTACAATTGCAGTGTCCTAAGCACTATTCGATGCGGAAAGGGGAATGATAATGATAAATTTTATAAAAAACTCTATAAAAAAAATACGAATTCGAATTTCGTATTTATTCTCACAAATTAGTGCAATTTGTAATTTCGTAGATAATTAGATTTTTTGAATATTTCAGATGTTAAAATGTGCAACATCAAATCCACTGTTTTTCTCCAACCCTTTTGGAAATACTAAGGCACCTGATGGAGATTCCGAAAATGTCAGCATTTATACCACCCCAATGGCAAATGAGGAAGGAAGGGCTGCCACAACTCCACCGAGTGTCTACCGCCAGATAGCCAAAAATGTTTTGGAAAGAATTGCATCTCCTGTAGTAAGTCATTTCATATTAGTCAGTGCAACAGAAAGATCAGCGAAACTTACAATATCTTCGGAAAAACCATCACTAAAAGACGATCAACTTGAAATCGTCGAAGATCCTGTCACAGAAGTTGAAGACGATACAATTTCAACTGATCAAAACGACGTACAGATTGAAGAGGTTAACAGCAAAGAATCAACGAACCCTCTCTACGTTAAAACAAATCCAAGCTTCAATAGAACGTCCAGAAGAGATGATTCCAAACCAGAAAGAATCGTTCTTTATCCCGTGATGGAACAAGTCAAAAAAGAAGCTAGTGAAGTTCAAGATTTAAACAAAGTAACATCAAACTTCTTCAATTCGGTATCTGACCTTCCCGACGACGAGGAAAATGAACTGGAAACGAACAAAAATAGGGAAGAAATTGATCCAGACGTTATAACAAACATCAATGAAAAAATTGATGTTTCTACGGATAGTGAAGTAGAGACTGAAGATGATGAAGATTTTACCGTGACAACAGTACGATCTGGTTTAAGAAGGAACTTTTCCGAAAGTGGTGCAATTTACATTTTAGAACTTCTCGGTTCGGCTTACGCCATTTTAACTGGCCTTCTCCAGTCTCTGTTTAACAGAAACCCGAATATGGACACGATGAAGTAAACGGCTGTTCTATTTAATATTATATTTGATTAATTTATTATTCAGTTATCATAATGCGTCTTTTGTAATAATCGTCATGTGTGAAGGACAAACACCGCGATGCATTTTGAATGAAAAGTTCCCATTGATTTGTTTTTCCCTTCCAACTATGGACTACCATTCATTGTATATTTGTTACCTTAGCTGAAGTACGGATGGAATTGATATTAATGTGACTGTTAAAACAATGATCACCGCAATAAAAATATATCAATAATTATTGTTTCAAGTTTAAATGTAGTAATTATTTATAGGTTTGTAAAAGTGTGATTAAATATTTTTAAAAACTAACGAAAAACTATGTTTATATGAAGATACTATGAACATTTTTTGAGTCATATTTTTGTGAATTTATGAACCTTTTTCGAAAAATTGCAAGACAATTTAAAAAAATGCATTACATTTTTAAAAATTACACAACTCATCACGAGTCATGAGGTAAAGAAATAAGCATGTACTCAAACATATGTATCAGAAAGACAAAACTTTGACGAAAGTGTAGCAATTATTTAAAATAACTTTAAACTTTATTTAGTTAGAATGAATTTTAAACAAAACAAAAAAGCTTAAACACGTTAAAAAAAACACGTAAACCATTGCATACATTGCATGAAAAACTAAATTATTGTGTAAAAACTCAATTGTATCTTATCTTAAGTCACAAAATTCAATTTTATTTAAAGCAATTAAAAAGTATTACGAAATGGAAAAAAATATTTATGAAGAAAAAAACATATCAAAATTTAAAATAATGGTCAAGACATATGTGATAAACAATTTATAAATTAAATATATTTGTAATGTTATTATTAGAACACACATAAAAATATGTATGATATGTGTGCCCTACTTTAAGATTTAAATAAAAAAAAAAAAATAATAAAAAAAACCATTAAACAAATAGTCATTTCGTTTCGTAAATTTGTTCGTTTGTCATATATCCATCTCATTCTAACGCAATTAACACCGTATTTTGCTCTCGTACCCTCTCATACGATACAAATGAATGTACGAAACGAATTAGTTACAGAATAAGCCCACATAATATTTTGGTGAAAAGAACAATAATTAAAATCGATACCAATTTAATAAAAAATTCATCATTCGCATAGGTACTAAATATTTGAATCAACTCTAATAACAAAATGTATGTTCAACTTCAAACTTTAAGACATGAAATCAATTTATTTTTAAATATTTATATATTTTTTTTGATCAATACAGATTTTTATTTACCATCATTATCGTAAGTATTACTAATGGCCAGTTGAACCAAAAAAGTTAAGTTAAACGAAGTTTAAAATTAAATAATTGTTGCATTTTTGTAAAAATGGGCAAATGTGTTGTTTTTCTTTATTTTTTTATTCGAAAACAATTTTTTAACTAAATTTTTTTGGTGCAACCTGCTCTAAGTTGATGTAATAATGTAATTTTACTCCGTAGGGTGCATTGTCTCTGCACTGACTCGCTGCGATATGTTGCAGAATGTGTGGTGGTGGGGATTAGGAAGGGGACAAGCTAAGGGGTTGAACGTTACACGATTGGTTAATTGGTAGACATAAAAAGTCGGTAAGTGGTTCAATACTAATATTTACTAATATGAATTAAAATGTTTGACCACAAAATTAATGCTTTGAACATAAAAAAATAATAAATGGATCGCACTTAACTGGAGATCCAATGTAGTGGTATATGCTCCACTAGGTACGAGTAGGGCAATGATGAAAATCAGAAGCCATGGAGGATTATACATTCAGAGGAGAAGCATTAAAAAAATGTAATCAATTTTTCGTAAATTCATAAATTCAATAACCTTTCATTTGATTACGTACTGTAACCTTTGCACGTAATAGACTAGATATTGTGAAATGTATATATTATAAATAAGGACTCCTCGGCTTTATAATGTTCCCTCAAACTTAAAATAAGAATTCTTCAAAGAAGAACAGGAGCTACTCGGAAAATGGAATGAGTGAAGTCGTTTTCTATGGGAGACGTTAGTTCTCGGTTAGTTTCATTCTAGAGACTCTCAAACGAGAACGTATTTCAACAAGGACCGTACGTGATGTGACGTGATAATGTTCTAAGTAACCATGATCGCGTGTAGAGCCCTTTTGCGACAAAACGTCTTATGTATAAAAAAAAAGATTTCGTCGCCATCATACTTCTACATACAAATAAATTTACAAAAATTAATTCTTAGAGTGATGCTTCGATGTTCCCCAACTTTCCTATCTGAGACATTGTTTCAATTTTCAAAGGTACTAGATATTAGATCATTTTTTTAAAGAGTGACGCATTTCTGGTCATGTGGCTACAAGCAGATCCCAACCGAATACCCGTACTAGGTTTTCCTGTAATTTGAATTTTGTAATACCGAAGACACGTTGACTTTCGTTCAGAGAAATTGATCTTTTGTGGTCTCAAGAGTGTTTAATGTCCTGGAAGAACATATTAAATTATTCAAAACGAAGGCCATCTTCAGGAGAAGTGTACAAGTGTGGATTTTGTCTAAGAGAAGATACCATTGCAGGAGACTGCTGCGAGACATTACATAGATTTATATAAATAACTATTAAGCGTGTTGTCTAGATATTTATTGAAATTTACGTTCTATAATATTTTTTATTCGTAGTATTCTTTAATAATATGCATGCTTTCACTTTCTATATTGTTATATCCCAACTCAACACAGGGCTATTGGCCTCATAGGTGGGGGATACGTTATTATTTTTTTTGTAATATGTGTCTTTGTATAAATAAATAAAATTTTAAAAATAATAAAAAAGATCACATGAAAGTAAGGTGATCAGTTTAAGTCTTCAGGTACTGTAAAATATATTGGAAAGTTAAACCACTTTGACCTTTCCAGGAATCTTACCTGGTACCTTAAGCATTAACATAACAACTGAAATGGCTCAAAATTAGACAGCGGAGAGACTATAACTCCCTCTCACTTCTGTTCGATGTACTTTATAGTCCTGACGCTCCTATATACCTGTGTGAAAAAATTCAACGCTTATTAGTTCATTGTTTACCTTTTCGTTCTAATTCTTAAAGCACTCTCTTAATACCCATCCACAATTCCTCTTTCTTTTCTTACTCATATAGTGTCCATGCCGCTCAACTGTGTTATCTCCCATCCACCATCAAATATGTTACTACAGTATCTCTGTTTAAATCACGTCTGAAGAAACATCTCCTTTCTCTTCCTTAATCTCTCCTCCTTTCCTCCCTTTTCCCTTTTCCTATTGAGTAATGATATTGTTTTAAGGTAATTTATATACAAATACTTTTATTTCTAATTTGAAATATCTTAGTTTTTTTTTATCTTTATTTCATGTTGAATATGTTTTTAACTTGAGTTATAAAAATAAAACTTTTATTTTATTGATTGGTTCGAAGAAATTGCCATTTGGCAATAAGCTCGCTAATGTACAATTAACATTATGTACAAAAATTAAATGAAAAAAAAAAAGAAAGAAAAACGGGGAATGAAGTCGCCAACATTACGAGGAAGAATAATTATCCCCACTCGATTTACCTTTTTAGGGTTTCTACCCAATCTAGCCTAGAATCAAAAACACTCGTCCAGGGTTCTAGTTCTTTTTATACACAAATCTGTATTCTTTATAAGTCTGGACACAATAAATATTTACGCTTCGTTCTAATTTAATTTTACGGGCTGCTGTGAACAGAATCAACATTTTGATCATCCCCCTTTTCACCGAAAAAAAATATTTATACAAATAGGATTACGTTGGATGTTGACATAAGTTGTGTCCGTTTTTTTTTCAAATAAACTAGAAGAAACAATAAAAAATTAGTTAATAATGTATTCTCCTTCATTATTTTACTTTAAAAAAATAATTAAAATAAATCTTTGCATCCTTTTGATTTGTCTAATTATTTAAATTTTGGTTGACATTTTCAACGAGTTGTAAATAAATCACTATCAGAAAATGGAAATCAAGTTGTGGTACAGTGGGGTGCAAATCTTGGACCTTTGATCCATGTGTCCACGCACTAGCCACGGGACCACAACCCGATTAAAGTTTTAGAACAGTTAAAAAAAAATAAAAGGAATAACCCGTTTAGCCTCTATTTCAAGGCTTGTCAGCGGGTGGGATAGAGGGGATATGGAAGGAGGAAAAATACACCACAACACCTAGACCAACTGAGAAAAAACTCTTTCTTGGATTTTTTTCTTGCAACTGGCGAGAATCAAATCCGCGATTCCAGTTTCACAGTTGGCCATCTTACCAACTGCGGCACAGCGCCTGACTAATGTCAATAATGTGTTCTCCTTCATTATTTTACAACAACTTAGTCAATAGTTCAAAGCATCTTCAGTGCAGGTATACTGCGCAAATATCGCGATCAACTTTGGCAGCTTCATTCCCCCTGAACGTAAACACGACGCGTCAAAAATGCTCACTTTCGCCAATTTGACATCTCATTTTGAAGGATTGTAATCAAATAAAACAATAAATATAAAGTAAAAGCAAATACAATTTCTTATAGAGCAAAATAAAAAAAATTCAAATCACACATAACCTTTTATTTTTTTTTTTACGTTAAAAACTATGAAAAGAATAATAAAAAAAACATTTAATAAATTATTTTTTTTGTATGTTTTGAAGTATCGCTCCACCGTGTAAATAAATACCAACGTGCCAAAGGATCACGTGACGTAATTTTTTCATTTGTTGGAAAAGTCTCTGTTGAGTTGTAAATTAATGAACGAGTGAGTGAAAGAAAAGTAATAGGATTTTATTTCGTAGTTTATATCCTTTTCAAATGTATTAAAATAAAATTGTTCTTTTGTATTACCTACCTAAATTCAATGTATTTTCAAATGGTGGCATTTGGATATTTCAGTAGGTACATTTAAAAAAAGGAGTATGGACATTGGGAAAAAAGCAATAATTTTAATATGATATAAAACGAGAAAAACCAGTTTTTTTTAAGGTAAAACTTAAGGTAGGTAATGAAATTGAATCGGGTTGTGGTCCTGTGACTAGTGTCTCGGTCTCACGGACCAAAGGTCCGCGGTTCGAGTTCCACTCAACCCCAACTTGATTCCCATTTTCTAATAGTGAGTTATTTACAACTCGTTGAAAATGGCCCTCAAAATGAATTAAGAACGTAAATATTTCTTTTTCTAAAAAAAAAATATTAAAAAAAATAAAAATGTATAAATCAGCATTCCTATGAATTAAAATACTCACTTTGGAACAGTATAATATAATATAGGTACGTAACAAGTAAAAAATATAAAAAAATACTGTAATTACCATCTCACAAGAATATTTACATTTATATATATAAACTGGTTGACCCGACAGACGTTGTCCTGCCCGAACGTTGGCTTGCCCTAGGTACTTGTTTGTGATTAAATTCCAAAACTAAAAATTGTTGATATTCAAATATAAAATTTAAGTAGGTACTTTTTTATGGTTGAATTCCAAAACATGAAATAAATATTTTTTCAAATATGGAATTCTTTTTGAAAACATCAAACTCCGGTCTTCTCACCAACAGAAGGGGCGTACTTATGTAGGAATACGATTAAAAAAAAAAATATATATATTTTAGTATTACCGAAAATCCAGTAAAAGAAATAAATGAGTAGAAATTATAAAGAATTTTTGGAAAGAATCCAATTGAGATCAACAAAAAACAAATGCTGTTTGTAAACATTCAAAAACAAACTTTTTTTACACACAAAAAAACAGCATCTTTCCATTTTTTGTAAATGCATTCTCCTCGAATGCAACCCTGGTAGATCGATGAATAAAACTTTTATGCTCTTTACTTCTTTTTTAGACATTAGATTGAATATTTTAATATCTACGAACACGCACAGCGCAAAGATCTATATTTATCTGAAAACCGCACGTAAATCGGTTTAGCCGTTTAGAAGGAGTTCAGTGACATCACACGTATGAAGGAATTATATATATAAAGATATTTGTAATGTATACGTGCCACAAGAAAAAAAAGGAGATTTATTACGTAATATGCAGGCAAAGAAAGATACGAGATATATTCTTGTTTGGAAAAAACATAATGGTGCGTAGAGCACTGCATTACTACACCAACCGCAGTGTATATTTTATTATCTGAAAAATGAATAACCCGCAAAGTTTTTATATTACAGACTTGTCAACAGGCGGGAAAGAGAGGATATGGAAGTAAGTTAAATGAAAAATACACTGCCACACCCAAGAAAAAATATTTTTTGTTTTTTTGACAACTGGCAGGAATAAAAATAGCAACGCCAGTTTTATAGTTAGGTTATAAGGTAAGATGATCAGTATTACGATTCAGGTTCCAGTTCTTGTACCTGAATCATCATTTAAAATAAATATTCATGTCAACTTCATCGGGAATTGAACCCGAAACCTCTTGTATGGTAGCCAAACGCGATGACTATTAGACCGCAAGGTTATCAATACAAATAGATAGCTTATTGTGACACAACAAGAACAAAGCGATCCATGCCCATGAACTTGAACTACTAAGAATGATGTTGGTACTGAGATCTGAAATATTATGAAAGTTTTAATTAATATTATAAAAAATCCGTAATATAAATTGTTAAATGAACTCCCTCTCTAAACACGAGCATAATGTACATAGAGAGGTATGTAGAAAAGTTAATTATAATATGTGAAAAAATAGTATCGGCGCAGGAAAGCAAAAAAATTCTAAGCGACATGCAGCAACCTTATAAAAGAGCCAATTAAGTTTTTTTTATTAATAAAAAAAAATTATACATACGTATTAAAAATTAAAATACAAGATTCTTTATTAATGAAAAAAAATGCTTTTATTGACTCTTCTGCGAGGTTCTTACATGTCGTTTAGTAACTTTTTCCTTTCCAGCGACGATATGTACAGATAATAAAACAATGTAGTTTCACTATTTTTGAAATATCAGACAAACATTAATTGTTGGCTTGTTTTGTAAAATTTGTTTTACAAAAATAATAAAATGGGCATCACTTCAATAAATTATTTGAGTACATACAATTTGGAATTTCATTTATTTATTTTAGAAATGATCATCATTCGTCATCTAATTTTACTATAATATTATATATTTTCACGGAAATCCATTTAACCATAACTCAATACTCGGCAATTTAGCCTAAAAACTGTCAAATATTCAAATTTTGCTTTTCATACTGGTCCTGACAAGAGAACAAAAATGAACCCAAAGGAAAATTTATTAGTCACAAGAACCAGTAATAATATATTAAAAGAACAATAAACATTCAAATTACGATTATAGTAGACAAGTATCTGAGAGCAAAAATATGATATTAATTATTTGATATTATTGCAACTTATATTATTCTAAGAAACGTAGAGGTTTTAAGTTCTTGATTTCCATGGATGTTTTACTGTTTGGCTTTGTGAGTTCTATAGCAAGATCTTTCGCGCGGTTATTGGCGAAATCATTTTTGCAGTCTCCTCTTGCCACCATTCTCTCCAGAACCACCTTTAGTTGTTCTGTTGCGGTGTTTTTGCTCAAATCGTTAAGGTCCTTTAACAGCTCTTTTGAGTAGCCCTAGAAAAAGCGCATTCAATAAATTATAGTAAGTTTAAAGCTTGTTTGTGAAAATAAATAAGGTTTTGCATACTTAACTCAATATAAAAAATACTTCGATCTGCTTTAAACTACAACTCATGCTAATGAATTCCCTCGCAAGAACAGAAGAAATAAATTATCTACCAACATATACAAACACAGCTGCTTTAAAAAACATGTTTTTTTACTTACATTATAATTGTTGAGTTTCTGCGTCTTTGCATCCCTACTCAACATGTCATAAAGCAGTATCATGTGCACGTAGCTTTGCGCTGTAACACTCTTCCTCAGTTTTAACCATTCTCCGAAAGTTTTACGTTCTTCAGCGTTGTCAAACAGTTCTTCAATAGATTGATAGTTTGAAGAAGGATTATTTTTATTCTGATTTTTTACATCTTGTACTGTGTTGATTCCTTTGATCAATTCCCTTACGTTTGGAGCAAGATACTGTAAGTTTTCATCAGAAAGTTCGTCAGGCATCAGTTCTAACGGGTTGTATTTGAAGTTGTTTTCATTTTGAACTGGTAATAAGGATAGATCTGGGAAGGATCCATCTGAAATAGAGAAGCTTTCTTCGTCGTCGCTTTGACGGGCTTTCGAGAGCCAATCTCCGTATAGCTGGGGTTGATTGTAGTCTTGTCCATAAATCCCAGGAAGGAACATCGGTTCTGAATTGGGAGATTTCGGATGAAAGTATGTGTGTGATGGGAATAACACTACAGGAAAATGGGCTTCTTGAATCGGGAAAGGATCTCTTATATAGTGAGGACTGTGCTGTGGGTACGGAGACTTAATGACAGGAACTGCAGGTTCTGTGTCTTGCGGTAGGAATATTTCGCTCGGGTAGAGTCCAGGGACGATTGGGGGAACTAAGAGACTCGCTTCTGGACCTGTATATATTCCAGGGAATTCGGCTCCTTTCGGTATTGGTGGTGGTGATAATGGTGCAAAGTTTGCTGGCTTATGAGGCCGTGTAGTCAACTCGGCAGCCTCAGTACTGTAAAAAAATAATTTTACATTGAAATAATTTGTAATGAAAGTACGCACCTAGGCTTATATATCATCAATTATTTCTTGTTACGAATACTTTGGTTTAGAATATTTTTGCGTTAAGTAAATTAGTTTTTTACCAAACGTATATATTATGGATACAGCGGTTTAGAACAATAATAGTCATAAAATTTAAGTACTTAAATAATTGGTAATAATTTTACTGTCGATGAACATTAAAAAATCGAAAGGAGTGTAATTACTACGTTAATATAATATGTGAAATCCAATGAAAATGTATTTTTCTCGGTTTAGAAACGGCTATAAAACAATTGTTTAAATAAAACTACATTTTTAACAATATTTTTTATTAAGAACTTCTATCAAAATATGATAACATCGGCTGAAAACAAATTACATACCTACATATTTACAAATTACAATGTTTGCAGTAACAAAAATGCATTCCGATTAGGTAATCATTTAAAAAAACTTTAATGTTATAAATGAAATAATAGATTTAATTTTAAACTGATTGGATTACGTTGCCAGCCTACAAAAGAAAATATCCTGGTAGAAGGCCTTAAAAAGGAATATAAAAAGGGAACCTTATTTTGATGTAGGTACACACGTCTGTTTATTATAGATCTCAAGCATCATTTAATAAATTTAGTAGTTAATGAACATGTATATTCAGGTATCGCAGCTCGCTTTTCAGAAATGTATATTGATGGCTTTTGTTTATACGTGTGTGACAGAAAGTTTTCGAATATAATATTCTATTGTGTATTAGTACGCACACTAGAATATCGTGTTACTAGTGTTAGTAGGCAAACGAAATTTGTGTGTTCACTTGATTCACCAAAACGTGCACATAATATAGCATATTGAACAATAGAACGCACTGTACATTTCATACTGATTTTTTTTCCTCCAACAATATAATTTTATATATAGGGATATCATATTCTTACGAATTGATCTGGAAGTAATTTTATATTTATAATATATGAAATACAAGTAGGTCCTTAAAATTTTATAAAATAAGATATCAAGGAAGTCAGGACTAGAAATATACAAATATTATCCATGTGTATTGGATCATTCTGAAATAATGTAAAAAATGTAGAAAAAACCTAGATAAACATATGAGTAAAATTTGGATTGATGATAATTGTATTTTTATTTCATTTTTGTAAAAAAATATAAATATACTAGCGGACCGACAGACGTTGTCCTGCCCGAACGTTGGCAAAAGACTTATTATTGATAAGTAGGTACCTAGGTACTTGTTTGTGATTAAATTCCAAAAGTAAAGATTGTTTGTATTCAAATATTGAATTCAAGTAGGTACCTAGGTACTTGTTTATGGTTGAATTCCAAAACATAAAATAAATATTTTTTCAAATATGGCATTCTTTTTGTAAACGCCAAACTCCGGTCAAACGGAGGGGTGTAGGAATACGATTTTAAAAAATATATTGAGTATAATATTATTTTAGTATTACCAAAAATCCAGTAAAAATAAATGAATCGGTAGAAATTATAAGGAATTTAAGGAAAGAATCTGATTGAGTTCCACAAAAAACAAATGCTGTTTGTAAACATTCAAAAACAAACTTTTTTTATACACAAACAAACGACATGTTTCCATTTTTTTTGTAAATGCATTCTCCTCGAGTGCAACCCTGGTAGATCGATAAATAAAACATATATTCTCCTTACCCTTTTTTCACACATTATATTGAAGATTATAATATCTACGAACACGCACAGCGCAAAGATCTATATTTCTCTAAAAACCGCACGTAAATGGGTTAAGCTGTTTAGAAGAAGTTCAGTGACATCACACGTACAGCGGAATTATATATAAAGATAATTAAAATGTTTCACTGTAAATCAAACCTAATATTCTAGTTCTTTAACGTCTGGTGGCTGTTACTTTATCTCCACTTCGTGCAATGGGGAAGTTCAGTGTCTTAAAAAAAATAGTAGATTATCATGGGCCGAATTCTCATTTTTCTATTTTTATGTATCATATTAACAGCGCTACGATTTTTTTGATTTTGCAATTACTCCACCGTGACGTATTAAGTTCTCGTCTGTCAGTTCTGCCGATTCGTCAGTTGGCTTCCCGGAAACAGGAAATTCATGGAAACGCTCTATCAGGTGTTGATTTCGGAGAACTAGTGACGTCGTTCAAAGGAGTTAAATTTGATAGATTTTTAAATATATGTTTTCTAAAAACTTTGCCGTAAAATTAAACACTGATTTTTACCGCGTGTAAGATTTTTTTTTTTCATATCCAATATCCTGTAGCAATGAACTTCCTCATTGGATGTAGGAATTAACGACATCTATTGCCAGGTATAAATACTTAAATATGAGCTTACTACAAAATACAGTATTGATTTAATGGAATATTATTCTAGGCACAAATAAACAATAATATCTTATTATGACTACAATCTATGGCACGTGAACATTAAATAAGTTTTTTTTTAAAACCACACATTTCTTAATGAACTTAACACAGTTAAATATTTGAAAAAACCATCGTGATACTGATACACTCTAATACTTTCATGATTTTATTAGAAATATCAATTAAATTTCTTCGGTTAAGTTTTACTTTGTTTTGTGACCGAGGATTTAATTGTCTTTTTATCAAAATCTTAAACTATGGTGTTCATTTATAAAAAAACATGAATATTATTCTAATACTTTGCCTTAATTTTAAGAAAAATCTTGTCTATGTTCATTTGTCTTTTCAAGCTATAGTATTTTTCTCTCGTAATGTATGTATAGTGAAATGATTGGATTTGCAGTTTGACCGAAGTATGAGATGTGGTGTGAATAAAGTTGAAGTA
>NW_028280418.1:0-42995 GCF_059751315.1 Micrasema longulum
ACTTTATATTTTATTCGACATAAAACGGATATTTTTATATCATGTTAAATAATATTTGATGTTTAAAAGATAATGTCGGTCAAATGTCTACGATAGAGTTGTTTAATCCGAGATCCAATTTTCATTAGTTCTCTCATTAGGTGAGCAAAGTAGGGTAAAAAAATTTAATGCCCTGGCAACACTAACGAAATGTTCATTTTGTTTCTTCGACAATCTGACAGATGGAAAAATAATTCAACTTTTAAGTAATGCATTTGTTATATACACATTCATTTGCTAATTACACATCAAATGTGATTGCATCCTTTTTCTTTAAGATCCTAGCAACATTTTTTACTTACAATGTCGGTCAAATATCAACCACGGAGTTGTTTAATCCGAGGTCCTTGCAGTATTTCTACACTTTAAAAAGACACAACACGGCATAGTTGAATTCAAATCAGAAGTTGCGTATTGAGCGACGTCTACGAAGAAACTAATGGGTCAAAACGTAAACCTACTCATTTATGAGTAGTTTAGTCGCCTTCTGTTTGATGTGCGTATGCGGTTTCTGGACTATTCTAAATTCTATGAAAGTATGTTATTATTTGATTTATTTACTGCATGCACTATATTTTATATGAATTATTGGTAGTATCGAATAGTCTCGAAGTCTTAAAACGTCTCGAAATTTCTCGAGTGCCGAGGCTGGAAACCCTTATGGTTAAATATATTTTATTCCTGAGAAAAAATACCATTTTCGTTGCCCTTCTCTGGACATTCTCCAACAACTCTGGCGTTCTTAAAATAATAAATGTTTAATGTTGATATACCGAATATTAATCACACTCTTAGGTTTTAGGTTGACTATTTTCCATGTTTAAAAAAAGATCGTTGCAAAGATTTGAAGTGATTTTGCAGGTTTAAGAAAAATCATAAGTAGATAAACATTTGAAAAATAAAGTGCACAGAACCGTTAATTTCATGACTGGAAGATTTGAATTTCGACATGTAGTAAAGTTTTGTTGTAATTTTTTGAAAAATTAAAAGTCGAAGACAAACATGTGGCGAATATAAATCAAATCGGGGGATTGTGCAAGATCGCCAATGGAACCTTTTATTTTATGGTCTGGAGGTTTTTACATGGACTTGTATCAAAATAATGAATAACTGAGAATTATTATCGAGAAATATTTACAAAAAATACCGCGTTACTAGATAATATACTCACCAATCCATTGACACTCTTGTTTGTGGAGATTTTCCGAACAAACACCTTTGCGGGCTCCGTTTCATTTTCACTTTCTGAACTGTCTTCTAGCGGTGTGGCATTTTTCGCATTCTTTCCCGCCAATGCCATCACTTACACTATTACTAAATGCACTAAAACTATCGAACACACCGTTTTCATTCATACAAACACTAATCGGACGTTTGGCGGGTCCGATACATAACCAAAGATTCACCGAGGCGCCATGACAGAACACGTATAGTTTGAAAACAAAACAAAATTCGGTCCTCGCTGGTGGCGGCAATTATTGCTAATTTTATTTCGTTTGTTAGCGTGCGAATTTTATTCGCTCGGCACGTGAAACTTTGTAACTATGCTAAATAGATATTTATTTTTATTTATCTATAAATTTGTTGCACATTGTAATTACACAAAACAACATTTATATTTATTAGCACGAAATATTTATAACACTAACGCGTTTGACAATTAATATGGAATATCCTCTGGGCTGCTATTCTGAATCTTCTCTACCTCCAGAGAGTGGTTTATGTGTCGTCGCATGCAAAAAATAAAAATTCTCAAACAATCTCGAGAAGATTCAGAATACCACCACTGGTTACGTTAGTGTCCATCTAACATGGCTTAGCCTGTTCAAGATGAAGATTTTTTGTGTTTAAAATCATAGGTAGTGCTTTACTAATTTTGGAATACCATTACTTAAAAAAAAACTAAATCACTCTGTATTTTAATATACAACAACTAAACAATTATGAATAAAATTATTATTATTATTTTATTTAATGCAGGCCCAGTCGTTGTCCACAATGGTTACACGTATTCGAAATGTCCTTTTTGTGTATGATTACTTTAAGTTTTTACTTTCATTTGTTTATGCTGCGGCTTATTATTGCCCCGAGATTTGAAGCCAGTAAAACTATTTTTTTAACTTAAATTTCAAAATATATACCCTTTTTATTAACCTTACTCGGTGTATTAAGGTTAACTTAATAAAGTAGAATTAATTTGGTTTCGCATATCTCCGAAACTAGAAAGTGTTAAAAATTTACAAATTTATTCCTGAACTTTGGCTGAAATGAGTGTCCGATATCCTAATTATCAGAGGTCCAGAGGGCCGATTGAATAAAGCCTAAAATGCTAATTTTTCTAGAATATACCTTCTAGTTTCACTTTATTACCAACCGTTTTTTTTATAAATTCCGAAAAATGTATATTTTGTAACTTTTTTGGGTCCTTCAGATTTACCCCCGAAATTTCTACTTATTTCTATAAAACAACTAGTACGCAATAATTTATTAATAGAATAATGTTACCAAGTGGATTTAAATGTGTTATTTATTTATTATGGATAACTTATATAGCGCCATTTTCGTAATAAAATACCTCAAGGGCGCTTTACATGGTGATTCTATTGTTAAGTTAATTTAATTGAAGCTTTTAAATTTGTAATTTAATTAAAATAATTTATTTGGTTGTCGGGATGCATTAGCGTATAATGGAAACGTAGTTCCAATACTAGCATCATCTATGCCATAGCAGAAAATGCGTTACCTTCAACAATTTGAAAAAGAGAGCAAATCACGATAAACATGCAAATATTTATGCGAGAAAGACATCAAAAAAGGACAAATATCTATGAATTGGAAAAGCATATATTACGCGTTTCTTACGTGTCAAATTATACGACATTGATAGGGTGTCTGAAGAGATTAATAATAGTAATATAACGAGGTACCTAAACAAAGTTATTGGTGTTTAGGACGATTAAAACTGACACCAATATTTTTTATTAAATTAACTGGATGGTAAAAGACGTTTTGTAATTATTATATCATGAAGTTGCTATTTTATTATGTTGTTTTCTATTTCGATCCTCCGATTGACATTATGATATTATTATCAAAACCAGATTTTTTATTTTCCAATTTTTAAAAATCCTTTTGAATTTTTTGATAATTTTGATCAACGACAATATGTCATAATTGAATAATCAGAATACAATAGAATACCCGATTTAATATTTAATTGGAAGAAACAATCGAACTAACCAAAATTAGCAGTTGCGTTTGCTATTGTAAATGTGTTAAGAATTCATAATGCGAACGCTAACTATGCCATCAGTATCCTCGCCCTGGGCGCTCCAGTGCGCCGAAGCGCCTTTGACAGCTGGGCGATAAGGCTCATGCCAAAACAGCAAAAACGCACAATTTCCATCGAGGAAAACGCGCACATAAACGATAAAATACCTTATACATCCTTTCAGCCTTATTTCCAAATCAAACCTTTTTACACGCGTTGCATAACCAAATCATAATTTCCTTAATACACAGATGGGACTTTTTAATCCGTCCCGAAAGCGATGCGCGCCCTTAGCAATATCGCAACGGTTTATACAAAGGTCAAACCAAAATAGTAGTCTATTTTCGAACTCTGAGAGTTTGATTATTCTTTTTGTTTAGCGCTCGATATATCCATCAAGTTGACCGGGAAAATAGCTTGCAGTTAAGTTTTCCATCGCTAGATGTCATTACTCCAAGAAAGCTTTAAATTTCCTCCGACAGGTGGAATGGCGCATATTTTAAAATTATTTTCTTTGTAATTTTACACTCAAACTACGCCTAGCGGCGCAATTGTAAAGCTCTTATTAAGCTAGGTTTGCTGTAGTGAACGGCCGTTAAGATATGGGCACCGCTGTCCTAGAAAACCCTAGCTTTAGTCACAGTGATGCACTGATAGGTATACGTTTTGAAATATAATAAACGCGAGTAAATATTATATTTTCGTTCCTAAAAATCCAGGGAAAAAACTCGATTGGGATCCACCAAAAACAAATATTAATTGTTACCTAACGTTAAAATACAAACTTTTTTATGTAACAAAAGTGGGTATCCTTCAATTTTTGTAACATATGCATGCACGTTGAATGCAGCCCTGTCAAAAATAAACTATTGCTACGTTTTCGTGTCACTACTTTAAAAAAATATATTTTGCTCTAAGTATAGGGCATGTCGACGTATTATAATAGATGTCAATGTCCAGGGCCCCGATTACCTACAATAAGAAGTTATCACTTATCTCCAATTTTATCTACAAAGTATGCATCAAGTTTTATGCATGAAAAGCAGAATATGCATCCATTTTTTTTCTGCTAAACATATTCAATTTTAAGTTACTGATGAAGATACTTTAAATGTCCATGCAAATATACTCATTTTCGTACACAATTATCGGTTTTTCTTTATAGACAGTCGAAGATAACTCTGTTAACTTCCTATTGTAATCGGGGCCCAGAGGGTAGCCGCCAAATTGGAAGACCTTCAAAGAGGTGGCGAGACACTTGGAGTTCGGTGTCCCAGGGGACCTCTTTGTAATAAACAAATCCTCGGATCTCTTACAATATAAAGAAGTAATACTGTAATTTTACGCAATGAATCTAATTGATTGAAAATTTTAAATACAATATTACTTATAAAAAGGTTATAGTTTGCTGTTCAAAATATTGAATAATGTTTTTGAGAGTCCCGAACTTTTTAATAAACTTTTTTTTTTATGTGAAACAGTGTGGAATAATAAAACGGCCCAAGATTCGGCACAATAATTATTGTTCAAAAAACTGCGCAAGAACTTGCACAAGATCTTGCACCATATTATGCCCAATGGCGGCCTTTAAGCTTTTTTAATAACTCATGAACAAATATTTACCAATGAAAAGTTACACAAGACTTTTACAATGTTTATCCAAAAAGTTTTTACTCGTTTTTATGACACAAGTGGGCATTTTTATAAATTTAAATACGTGTAAGGCATGACTGAGCATTTGGGCATGTGTAGAAGTCTGTCGGTATCCATTTTCTCCGCGTGATCGCGCCAGAACCGTCGCCTTTTTCTGCCCCATCTCATGATATCTTCTATGTTGCAGACTTCACGTATGGCAATATTTCTGATCTTTTCCTTTAGCGCCTTTCCCAGAATAGTGCGCAATGTCTTCATTTCTACAGTTCTAAGCAGTCCTTTTCTTTTGGTTGTGTGGGCTTTTAATTAAATTCCGTTTGTAATTATCGAACATAAGTTTTGCAAATTCGCACTTTGCTTTCTACATACATATGATTATTTTTAGTGATTTGTCCGGTCAATATAGTTAATTTGATCGGTGAAATAATTACGTTTTGTTTAGCGCAAACGTATTTTTGTTTTGAAAAGTGCATTTTAGCTTAGGTACACATATTTTTGCTGTCAATTTAATAATCCATTTTTTGTATTGTTTCTGATTTAGGCCTTGATATATAAATAATATCTACAAAAAAATGTATACTTACGAAAATCATAAACCGAAAAAATATTCGTATGCAGGTTTAAGGAGGTTTATTGTTTTTTTTTAAATAATTATATCTTTCATAATAATTTTTGTATTCAATTTAAAAATAAAAAGGAATGGCATGAAATTAATATTTTAATTTTTTTTTTTTTATCTTGTTATTTTCCGACACGAGGTAACATTAAATCAAATATAATAGCTGCTGTAAATTTACAAACAATTTTTCTTTCCAAAGAAAGCATTAACAATATAAACATCACTTTTTTTATGTAAAATCATACGGTTTTTTCCTTGTTAAAGCGGAAAAAATTTATCAGAAGAAAAAAACAAATTGAAATAGAAAAGATGGTTGAAATATATGATTTATAAATTAAAGGCCTCTACCTAATTCTTAACAAATAAATCATTCTTAAACACAAAAAAAAATCTTTGCATTCTAGCTCACATAGTAGTTTCAAAATCAAGGATAACGAAAACTGCAGTATTTCAAAACTTTGTTGATCCTTAAATTATTAATTATTTTGGAAGTTTTTTTCATTTTATCTTGAAAGAAAAAAAAAACATTAGTAAAATCATTACTTTGAACGTCACACTTTTTACTCGAATTTTCGTAATTATTTTTATGGTTAGCTATGCCATTATTTGTGCAAAGGTTTTAATCTCTGAATTCAAGCTCTCTTTTTCTTTGGTTAGCATTTGACACAACTGTCAGAATTCAGAAATCTTTAAAATGCTATTGAGTTGATTGACACAACGATTTCTCGCGTTTATTTAGCATTTCGAATAAGCATAGATAACTCTTAATCCATCAACATGTCTGAGTTGAGAATGAAAATGTAATATTCTTTACACCATTCAGAAAAATTGTAGCATAGTTTTTGTAATATTAGCCGTACAAAATGACAAATCTTCCAATGTATTTTCTTTCAGCGAATCTATCAACAGAAGGGATTTAATGAGAGTATGTCGGACCTGCTTAGGGAAAAGTAGGATAATGAAAAACGTCTTCGAAATTCACATTAGTGGGTATAGATTCCATGAAATGATCTCACTGTGCACAGGAGATGAGGTATAAAGAAACAACTTTTATTTTTCATTTTTGTTTTCTTTTTTCGTCATGTTTAAGTCAATCCAGGGCCGCGTTTACAGACGCTATCTTCATCGGTATGCTATGTGCCGATGTATTAGCTCACAGATAATGATTATTCGAAGTCCACCAGATCAATTGACAAGACTCGAAGACGTTGCATATTAATTCATCATTTAAGACATTAATAAATGCCATTATACTGTTACACTTGAAAGCTACCGTATTTATTAAAACTGAGTATTACGCCAGAGTCCACGAGAGATTACATCTCTAATTCATTCTCAAAGGACAGCGTATGGATTTATATAATGCAAGTTTTGGTCCTATGAAGGGGTAGGTTAGATACAAAAAATATGTACATTTATTCTTCCCACGTGACATCCTGAGATTCACGCAAAATTATATTTCTCACGCACTGAAGCATATGGTTTTTGAGTGCATACTATTTACGACCCTTTTAAATAGGAATACACGACTTTCGTATTGCATAAGATATTAATATTGGTCCATGGGGGTTTTACCAGATGGTTAAGTGCCAAATGCATCAGAACTCTGGGTATATTACATCCTGTGAAACATGTTTTAAAAAAAAATGTGAGTATATTCTATTTTTCATATAGAAAACTTAATTATTTATAAAATTGAAGATACATTTTCCCATTAGAATACGAACCCAGGGATCCGACTACAATGGGAAGTTAATATTTATCTTAAATTTTATCCACAATGTAAAATTAAGTTTTTTGTATGAAAAGCAGAATATGCATACAATTTTTTCTTCTAAACATGTTCAATTTTAGGTTGCCGATAAAGATAATTTAAATGTTCATGCAAATATACTCATTTTCGTGCACAAACATCATAACTCTGTTAACTTCGCATTGTAACCGGGGCCCTGGTCTATCAATTCAATTTTTGCAGTTTAAATGAGAATAAAATTTAGTAGGAATTGCCTTAATCTTTTAGAACTTATATTTATAAATGTGTATTTGGTCTTCATAGAGTGCATCAGATAATCTTTATTTAAAAAGTAAATAAAAATATTTTATGAATATGAAAAATTATATTTAATTTTATTTATATATATTTTTATTTATTAATCATAAAACACAAAGTATTTTACAAGTATAATACGTTGAATTACATTCCTAGGAGTTACAACAACTCAATTCGGGACATAAATAATATTAACATTTAAAAAATAACACATATTGAGATCAACAAAGCAAGTTTAGCACCTTTATAACTAAATATAGTGCAGCAATATATACACCAAAAACCTTTTCTTACACCAGCAGAATAAATATGGAAAAAAACGCTTTTAAAAATAAAAAAAAGTAGTGAATCTACTAAGGGAGATAAGGTCATTAATATCACATGCCATGCAGACAATGCAGTCATAGTGATGATAATAATGTTCAACTTGCAGTTTTATTTAAATTGTTGATTTGGGGTGATAATTTGAAAAATACAAAACTCAAAAAATCATTGTGCTGATATACGATACATAAAAATGTTTTAATTTTTTTTTGTTTAGTTTAATGGTTTATTATAAAATATATCAAAATATTTTTTTTAATGATGGACTTCCTCCTTCAATAAAATACGCATAATTTTTCATAGTCCTGTAAAAAGTAAAAAAATGGCTTGCGTGGTGTTGTTAGCTAAGCGACAAAATTTTATTTCCTTTATCTCTTTTGAGATATTTAATTTATTTTGATTTCAGCCACATAAAGACGATGGATTACCGCCCAGAATATGCCAAAAATGTTCAGAATCACTTCACGTCTTCTTCTTATTCGCAAAATCATGCCGAGAAGCCTGCACTCTTCTGAAGTCGTACATTTTAAACGATAGATTAGAAGAGCTGGAGGCCATGAAGAGTATTACTGATTTTAAAAGCTCCACATTAGCCGAAATAGCTGATGACGTTGTCAACAATACCGCTGACATATCATCGAATGAAGTCACAAACATCACTACTCCTGCCAGAAACAACATAAAAGAAAGAATGTATAAAACACTCTTTGCAACTAAGAATATTTCTCAGCCTGACGATACCTGTCTCAGTTCAGCTGATGATAAAAAAAGGAAATCAGCGTACCACCTCAGTTCTACGATCACCGCTTCTAATGTAGATGAAATATGTGCCGTTGGAAGCAAAATAAAAAAATACATATTTAAGACATTTCCCATGACGAAAAATCTTCCACGTCCGCCGAAAATTGAATTCGCAAGTGTAACAGTTAAAAGTGGTAAAATCCTTTGAATATTTTTTTTATCTTATTGAATTCCATAGTTTAGCTCGTACATGCATCATAAAATGTTACAAGATCTTGTGCTGTATCCTATGAAAGAAAAGTAGTCCTTCGGAAATGATGATCGAAAAACTAGTTTTAAAATAGAGAATCTTCAAACAATATTTGTAATCTGCAAGCTTGTTTTAGTACTGAAAAACCGCGACTAGATTAAAGATGTAAAATATACTGTACTTTTTTGTATGGAGGAAGAAGCTGAGGTAATCGGCAAGTTTCATCGTTCACTGAGAACGTGCTGGGCGCTGGGCACACTTGTAGATGCTTTTTTATGTAGGAAGATATAAACAGTGGAAGTGATTTATAATAAATAACAATTATTTTCCCATAAATATTATTATCGAAAGTCAAATAAAATAGTGAGCTGTGCATAGTTGCATATTTGAACTATTCGCTTCTGCCATATACATACTTAGTTTTGGGCACATTTAGTTAGGCTGTTTAAATAATGGGGGTTTTAATTGTAGCTAAAACTTTTCTTTTTTATTTCAGAAACTAGTTTTGATGAAATTGAAGACGCTGAAATAATGTACCCCATCGAGGTAGAGGAGCTCCAAATATGCAAAAGTATGTTTCTTTATTATTTCTGTACATGAACAAAATCACAAAATTGGTTGACAAATAAATGTATAAAAATGTATCAGGATGAATGAAAACAAAAAGCCAATGGGGAACTTCTGCCCCACGCCAGATTGGATACAAAAAATGTTTTTTTTGCTCACTGTAAAAATTAGAGCATTAAAATGTACGACAAAGTTTCTTGAAAATGTACGAAAAAAAATGTATATACATACTGTTGAACTCCAAATATCCGAATCGCTTTCAGAATTACAGAAAAAAAAATTAAGACGGAAACGTACTGCGATTTGCAAATTAACGACTTGGCTGCCCGAAAACAGATGATGACAGTCAAACAGCTTACTTTGACCGAGATGTTCAGCAAGCAATGACTTTCATTTACTGTACGGTACGTAGGTGCATACTGTCTATACGCTTAACATGTAAAAGTGTTGCCTTTTCATTTAATTAATTAAAAACTCATTTTTCATTTTTGATCATTCATTTTCATTTTCAACATATTAGTCATTAATTAAAATAAACCCTTTTTTCGGAAAAAATCCAATTATTCAAATTTTTTATTATCCAAATGGGATCGGATAATTGGAGTTCCACTGTATTTTAATAAAAACTACTTTCAACTACGTCACTAGTTCAAATGAATCAATCAATGACAAGAGAGCTGTGAAAGATATCCGGTTTACTTACCGTCAACGTACCAATCGGCAGAACTGACTGAGAATAAGCGGATGAGAACCTCTGACGTCACATGCGGAGCGATTTCAGAAATTCAAAACTTTAAAATATGATAGCGTTAATAATACAATATATAATTATTATTTTATTTTTTTAGGTTTAGCGTAATAGTCCATAAAAAAATCACTGAACTTCCTCATTTGAAAAATATATTTCTTTCAACAACCTTTCGGGAAATTTTTCAGCACAAGTTTCTTAAGAAATCTTCACATTTTTTATTAAAAATGGTCCTTAAATAACGCCCATTTCTTATTCAAACAACAATTACATCCAAAATAAATTAATCATTTTGAGCATTTACAATTTTAATGACATAACTATCGATGGTTTTTTAGTTTGGTTTTTTTAATTATGTTTTTTTCAGGTGTTTCTATATCTCTTATATAATACTTGGCTTTGGTAGTTTTAGGGATTTTCAATACAGTATTATTAATGCAATTATTCTACTGTGCCAATACTGGATACAGTATATTTATAATGCTGAAAATTCTATCCTCTGCTCACCCATACAGAGATACCGTGCGACGGTTTGTTTGTTATTTAAAAACAGGCACATATAAAATGGCTCGCTGTTGGTGTCACGTCACATTGGCATCCTCCGGCGTTCCCGCCAAGTGCTATTCTAACAAACTTTGCATTTTACTAGTCTTATTCACAACAAAAAATATTTACAATAACAATACTAGGAGTTATTAAATCAGCGTTCTCGAAAAAGAGTTTTGATTTATTCAATAACAAGTGATACTACAAATTAATATTACATCAAATTAAACATACTTTTAAAGTTGGTAAATGGTTAATCATAAGTAGGAAGTGCGTAACTTACTAAAATGACGAGGGAAGGTCCCAGAAGAAAAAAAAACATATTAGTGGTCTATTAAATGAGGCTGGAGGGTCGTGGGATAGAGTTTAAAGGGCCAATCAGCTGAGGCTTGAAGGACTAAATTTTCTTTCATGTTATAGTCGACTATCACCGACATTTACCCGCTAATTAATGATCGGTTGTTCTTTCAAACTTTTAGAAGAAACGAGCAACGATGAAGAGAATAGGCTATCCGGCTTGAAGACGGAAAGTCACTGCATGGAGAATGATGATGCCAACACTAATAAGAAAATGTCAGAATCAAACAGCGAGGAAGAGTCTTGGTCTCTGAGTAAATACATTGATCTTCAAAATACCAAAAAAGGGATTGTCCCTGAGAGAAAAGCCATGGAATACCTTATAATGACTTCGCCCAGTGAGGACCACAATTATGTAAGTTAATTTGAGTTTCATCAATAGAAAAAAGTACATAGTATGAATGTGTTTATGACTTTGAGACACCAGTCCACATATTTTTTGGCTGCTAAATACAACTGCGGAATACACGCATTTGGTCTGAGGAAATATGACCCCGTATCTGATTATTGTAGGCAACTGAAATAAGCTCAAAATTCGACAGCGGAGAGACTATCATACCCTCTCGCTCGGTTCTTTACAAACCTGAGCTTGGAAGGCGAGAACTATTCACGGGGATCCGTCACAATAGATCTTCACAGGTCGCAGTGATGTCAGAAGCTTGCACAGCACTGACCTCCACCTCTAAGAAAAAGAATAAGAACCATACCCTCTCACTTCTGTTCACTGTACTCCTTAACACTCCACTATCCTCATCATCGTTCCATGTCCGCTCCCTAGAAGAGCATATGGTGTCCACAAGACGCATCTAGGCATCTCCGTCAGTTGCCAGACCCTGTGTATCATTCCAAGTCATGTGTTGCGTCTTGTAGTTCCGACGTTGTTGTGGCTCTCAGGAAGCATCCGCAGTATATGGCCCAGCCAACCGCATCACCTCCGCCTGATGACCATGCTCACTGAAGTTTGTTGCGACCATTCTATTATTTTTTCATTCCTCACAAAGTCAAACCACACCTATTCTCAAAACTCAGTATTTTGCTGTTTTAGGCCCTAGTGAGGTGGCATGATTCGCATCCGTAGGGGAGAATAGGTGTTATGCAGGCGTTATATACGCGTCGTTTGATTCTCACTGAGTAAATATCCGATCTGCAGACCGCCTTTATACTGTTGAATGCGACGCCTGCTATTCCTAGCTGCACTCCCAGTTTTTTTTAAAGCCGCCATTCTCCGTAACATATACTCCCAGGTGCTTGAAACTCTCAACCCTTTCGATTACTTAGATTTACAGACACCACCATGTACCTTTGTCAAAAATTTCAACGGTCATTATAAAAAATAATAAACCAACATGTTTTAATCCTAACATTTTATCATAATCAATTATCAATAATTGCGACTACTAGAAAATTCTGTGAAAGATTTTGAAGAAAGAGGCTCTGTAGTAGATTAGCACAAGTCTGGACCACAACGCACGAGAAGATCAGCTGAAAGCATTGCTGCTGTCCCAGAAAGTGTTTAAAACAATCCATCAACCTCAATTTGACACCGTGCTCAAGAAATTGGACTTACGGCAAAAACTTTGTGGGAAATTATGCATAAAGATTTGCATTTATATCCATTTAAAATTCAGTTGACACAATAGCTTCTTTCAGAAGGCCATTTACGACGCCGTACATATGCCAATATGATGTTACAGCTTGCTAGTCTTTTATAAAAAATTATAACGAGTGGTAAGGCGCATTTCCATTTTAATGGATACGTTAATAAACAAAATACTCGATTCTGGTCAGCAGAAAATCCTCAAATTTTCCATCAGTCACCTTTGCATCCATTAAAATTAACTATACAGTGCCCTATGTGGTCTGGAAGAATCATAGGCCCTTACTTTTTTGAAAATGAACTAGGCGTTACGGTTACTTGTATTGAAGAATGTTATCATAGCATGAAAGATAACTTTTTGACACCAGAATTTTATTTATTTATACTGTTACAATGTTTGTATTATTATTTTTATACATAATAGAATTTATCAGGTTGTGGTCCTGTGGCTAGTGTCTCGGAATCACGGACCAAAGTTCCGTGGTTCGAATCCCACTTTACCCCAACTTGATTCCATTTTCTAACAATGAGTTATGTACAACTCGTTGAAAATGACCCTCAAAATTAAATATTTGGGTAAATCAGAAGAACACAAATATTTCTTTTTAAAAAAATAAAAAAGTTCCCTCACTGGGGTGTCCCGTGTCGAGGGAAACATTTTACAATGAGTGAAACATGCCTTAAATTAGTTATTTAACATAATAATAACAAAAATAAAAACGTAATTAATCCAACTAACCTAATTATTATCTTAAACATAATAAGCAATATAAACTAAAATAATCATAAAAAACATAACAAATTTATAAAAACAGGACACAAATTTTTACCTATTTCGCTTGATCCACTCATTGATCCGTGGGCTTCTTTTTTGGAGATATTTAAAGAGCCAGGTTTATATCAACAAAACAGAAACACCAAAGCGCTTGAGCAACTGAAACAAAAATTTGTGACAAAATTAATGAAATACCGGTTGAAATTTGTAAAAATGTGATGAAAAATGTTATAAAAAGAGCTAGCATTTATTTTTTATTTATTAAGGAAAAACAACAGTTGTTATATAAGAATACAAAATATAAAAAATAGTACATACATCCAGTTAAAGTTTTTCACAAATATAATGAGAGAACATGTTACACAGTAAAGAGAAAAATAATATATCAATTATTTATATATACGCCCAATGGGCATTTTTATGGACACATTTATACATAGAAAATTATTATAACAAAATAAGAAAGACTCAATGGTTTATAGTAGACTTTGTGGGAGTGGAAGCGGGAGAGAGGTGTTTATAATTAAATTTGATTCAGTGATCGTTTGAAAGAAGACAACTTGTTATCAAAGAAATCAAGACTGGTATGTTTGTTGACAGACCTAAGAATTCTAGGCTTTCCCTCCCCTATGAATGAAAACCATAGTTAGTTCTATGATTATCGGTATGAAAGAGAAAGTTTTGTCTGAGGTTTCTAGTTGGGATATTTAATTTTATTGAGCTCAGTAGTTCAGGCGCATCAAAGAGTGAGTTGAGATTTTTATTTTTATACAAGACATGAGAAAAAAAAAAAGCTCGTAAGAAGGTTAAGGGATGAGGAAATAGAGTGGAGGAGAGGGATTTTCATAATATAGTTGACTAATTCAACATTTTGATATTATAATAAAATAAACATAATTAAAGGAACATAAACTTATTACACACTGACAAATGTTTCATTTTACAGTGTTTCAAAAAGTTTTTTTTTTGAAGTCACAAAATTATGTACTAAAAATATCTAAATGGGGACAAAGTTAATAAAATTTGGAGCAGCTACGATAAATAAACGAGTTTTGAATATAATTTTTTTTGGGAAATGAATTTAAAAAAAAATGAACTTGTCGTGTTGACTTTACAAGGCAATTGATTGAAATACGCTCCGAGAGACACGGACTATGAATAAAATTGTTTAAAATTTTGAAGAGGAAAGACAGATCAGAAATGCTTCTACGTCGTTTAGTAAGGGAAGTTAAGCTATGAATTTAGCTGACGTTGTCTTCCATATGTAATTTCCGACATTTTATAAAACATTTATCAGCCTTAAACCATTTTGTTTTCATTTTCCATAAAGTAATACGAAAATTAAGTAGTTAACCTTCCCAGCGAACATCCTGTAATTTTAAACATTTCTCTATGCTAATATGCTCCAGTAAGATGTTAATTTCCTTTTTATCTGGAGAAGCATGTTTTAAGCAATTTGGGAGAGGAATTAACCTTCCACCTTTGACCAGATATTGTCTTAAAGGGAAGAATATTATATTTCCTTCCCTTCGTTATGTAATCGTGTCTCCGAACAGGGGGCGAAGATTTCCATCTCATTAGGCGTATCTCAGTTTCGTTTCCTTGTTCACTTTTCAGTTGGGGACGATCGGTCAACCGATACGGGATCTCAAAGGCGATTTACCTTCCACTTCGTCGAGGAAAAGGAAATCGGAATTGCCCTCCGTCTCTCTGGAAGACATTTCATGGAAAAATTACCTCCAACTGAGAAAAAACTTGTCAACATGGCCCGATGTGTGGTGTGCCTGTCTAAAAGAGTACGCAAAGAATCGAGGTACCGGTGTAAACAGTGCAAACAGGCTCTGTGCGTAGAATACTGTTTCGAGGAATACCACACGATAGAAACATATTGATTTTTGCAAACATTATTTTCCTTAAGTTTAAAATATACAAGTTTATTAAAAACTCAACATAATCAGTTTTGTGTATTTTCTGTGATAATTTGTGACAAGTGACATCTTCAGATTTTGTGAATATTTAAATTGTGTTTTTCCGCAATGTTGGTGTCATAAATGACGCTTTGTGTATTTATTTGGTAAGTTTTCATGATAGACATTTAGCATAAACGTTTAAGTTTTAAAAATCGTTTATAAATTTAGTTGCCCGCTGGCTAGTGTCATTATAATTATGGTACTGCCTGGCCGCGAACCGACAAGTTTCACAACGCCAAGCAACCGTAGACCGACTCGCGCACAGCTAGGTTTTCCATTTTAAAATGAAGGGATGTCTGCTCAGGTAGCCTAAAATGCCGATTTTTCAGAAAAATGTTTGTGTTTGGTAAAAAGCAGTAAAAAAAGAACAAAATTTTTTTTTACATATTTTATTTAAGAAATTAATTCAGTACGTACGAACATAACAATGTGATTACTTCATTGACTTTTTTCAGCCCGTCGTCTTTGTTTACGTCATTGTTTTTTTCGCCTTCGAACCAAATTTTTTACATAAACCCAGTAATTACAGTGCACGAATAATAAAAGAGGCAATTGAAATACACAGACACCCGAATAACATAAACAAAGAAGACGGGCTTAAATTAAACTCAAGATGGTTCCCAGCTACATACTACAAAAACTAATAGAATAGTTCCTACTGCCGACTGCGACACGGTACAAATTACTAGTACTTAAACCTATATTTTTTTCTACAAAACACACAGTTTACCCTGAAGATTGCTCCTGCAATGGTAGCCGAAACAAATCCAACCCACACGGTTCACCCAAAAAAGAATCATATTGATAACAGTGACTGTGAAAACCTTCGCACCTATTTAAACCTTAAAGTGCTTGTCAAATGTGGTAAACGCCTGTGATATGGTAGTCCTACACGCAGCCAACTCAACAGATCTCTTACGTTCATCACTGGTTAACAACGCATTATTAATTTCATCAAACCACTCCTTTTCCGCGGCCAAGTTCAATAACCATATTGCACACATATTTCTTAAGTTTAATGTAAAATGTAATTCATATATTGTAGCCTAGATTTAATAAATGTAAATCTTATATTATGTTAGTGATATCTTTCATTTTATAAAACACACAACCTCAATTTCCCGCATGTTAAGCTCTGCATTTAACACATTAAATACGGGATAGAGTAAAAAAATATAATTCATAAAGAATAAGAATTAAATATAAGTGCAATCAAACTAATGGATGCCTGGCATATCGCCATCATAAAAACTATCCGTTGAGTCTGAGTCCGATTCAGTGTCACCATTAAGTGAAAAAAGGAATTTGTATCTTGTTGTTTTGAGTGGGTGTTTTATTTAATTTGATTCTATGGTTGGAGCATTGTCCATAACAACAATTGATGATTCCGGTAAATTTGGCAAGAGTTTCTCAACTAGCCATTTCCGGAAATTTTTCACATTCATCTCATCGTGGTAATCGCCACTTGTTGATTTAAAAACTGTAGAAGCATTTTTAACAAAACCTGCTTCTCTGCCAGCATATACAATCATCCAAAGCGTACCAAACGAAACATCTTTTAAAATTCCGGGTGTTTCATTAGATTGCCAACACTTTTTCATTGAATGTGAAGAGTGGATGAATGTCTCATCAAAGTATATGACCGGTCATCTATCATTACTTAATCTGGACTATTCTTAATTCTATGCTTACGAATTTCAAGGCTACACAAGCTTCTCTCTATCAAGGTATACTTAACTAATGTATCTTGAATATTATGTATCTTTTTTGGGTGATACCGTGTATGTTGGATTTGATCCGACGTTTCGGCTACCATTGCACCCAAAAAAGATACATAATATTGATAACAGTGACCGTGAAAACCTTCGCACCTATTTAATGTATCTTGTCCTATTTTATTTTAACAGTGATTACTAAATATTATCGAATAAATATACATCGAAAAATATGGAGCTAAAAAATCAAGTTTTTTGTCATGTTTTTCTTGTAAAGGTGGGGATTGTAAAGTGAGATAGATATGATCTTTTAAGATGTTAGGTATACCCTGATAAATAAGCTTGTGTACCTTTGAAACCGGTCAGTAGAAAAATAAAAATAAGTGGTTGAAAACAAAGCTGTTTTGTATTTATTCTTTTATTTATTTATTTATTATTTTATTCATAAATTTCATAAAAAGTACATGTTTTTGTAAAATTCTAAACATATCTACTTTTATACATCTAGTAAATGTTATTACTGTAACTCTCCAAAAAAAAGAGACTAACTCTTGTGCTTGGAGAGTGACTTACACTGTTTTAGTTGTTTATTTATAGGAGTTTATATAATTTGAAATACGAGTACATGAAAAGAAAAAGAAAAACATAGGATATATAAAGAAAAAACATAAAACAATTATAATGTATAACCAAAAAGTTAGTGCTTCAAATACAAATTTGAAACAATGTTTTGTGTATGTCCAAATCTTTGGTGACATGGACAGGGTAAGATCACTTAAACTAATCAATGACAGTTCACCAGCCCTGTAGCTCAATCACAAATAACTATCGACGTGCTAATAAGCGATGTGATAACAATTTCTCACCACGGTTGTTTATCATATTCGCGATCACAATTGAACATCCGTGAACACATAATATTAAATGTCAAAATATTTACGTTTCGCAATATATGTATAATCCTGCTGCGCAATCACATATTTGAATTTCACCGGTGTAAATATGGAAAATATTCCGAGACTGCTATTTTTATTTATTTATTTATTATTTATCATGCGATTTATTTCATTTAGTTGGCGCGGCAATTGGCAAGCCAAATGTCAAGAACAGCAGTTGTTATAGTAATTGTAATTTAATTTTCACATTTAAATTTATTTAAACAGAGAGGGAAAACATTTTTGAGAAAGGAATATGGAAATCTAGGCATTTACAGGGCTTATGACCTGTCATTGGCTTGTTTAAGTGGCCACTTTACACACTGTGTAACATTCACCATTCTGCCCATGTTTGAACATCCACATTTCCTCAACTCTTCTATCTGTTGACTTTTGTGAAGTAAAAGAGCTGAAACCTTTATCACGTGGGTGAGATTCATCCGGTTGAACAAATTTTTACGTTTTTGTATTAGATACTTCTTACTATTTTGCAAATGCAATATATTGTATTATTTTTTATGGTAAACGCCGATTTTTTGCTAATGAACTGTATTTATTTACGAGGAAAATTAAAAAAAAAAACCGTCACGAGCGTAGACTTAGAGATTACACACGCGTTGACTTATGACTGCGATAACTTAAGCATGTTCATTATTGTTCATTGTGATCACTCAAATGCTCAGCATATTTTTAAGCACGTCGATAGTTATTTGTGATTGAGCTACTGTAAATGTTTAGACTTCTATCTCCAGAAAGGTTCTACATCTCTTTTGTAAAATTTATCTTTTTTTTTTTTTACTCCGATTTAAAATTATTAGTCATTTAAATGTTTGTGTTTATTTGCATTTTTTTAGTCTTTGGATAAGAAAAGAAAATGTCCAGCAGTGTTTGAGTGCCCCAATTGTGATAAGTACTTTCTTAGTCTGCCAGCAGCCAGGAAACACAATTCCTGTCACTCTAACCCTAAAACTACCCCCAACAAGTGTCGCTACTGCAGTGCCACATTCGACGATCAGAGGTAAATAGCAAACTTACTTGTAGCATATTTTGTTTAAGCTACAGGTTAATTAGAAACTCATTACAGAACATAACATTACAGCTAAAGGTAAACTATAAATAGATTGCTGTTGATCGCGCCGCTTGCCCATTGGCAGATGAACGCTCGAAATTGTCTGGTTCGTGGAATGTGTTATCTTTATGTTTTGCCACTGAACCCTAATACAATGAATGAAATTTCCTACCTTGCACTGGGGTTCTGGTACCTTATTGTTTGGAACTTGTCTCGCGGCAGTCAGGATCAGATCAGATCCTGGGGTCATGAAGGAGGGACACTTGACGTGGTTTCTTGATTATTATGATTACACGACACAGTTGATTAAATTAATTATTGATCGCAAAAGTAACTGATTCACAATCGCGGTGAGAAGTGAAAATTATCTTAAGCACATGCACACTGACAGTTCGGTTATTAACAATTGTTCTTTTGTTATATGCATTTGAATAATTTTGAATATTGAATATGTTGGGCTTAATTCGAGCTCTATGAGCGCTTTGCGGGTGGCTTGGAGAGATCTTCCGATGATGCCAATATATATACGTATTGTATTAAAGCTATGGGTAAATTACCAATACATTACAAAACACAAAAATGTTAATACTATCACACTTTTCAGGGCTGTGCATTTGCATCTGATCAACAGTCACCGGGATGTGCAGAAGTTCAGGTGTGGACACTGCGGGCAGAAGTGGAAAGACTTGAAACTGATGAGAATACACATGATAAAGCATATACCGGCCCAACCTCGCCTCAAACAAGGTTCAATCAATTATTATCTCTCTCCCGCGAAAGTGCCTATACTTCTTAAAATATAGCTGTCACTCTACAGTTGTCAGCAAAGGTGACGACATAACTTTGTAGTAACGTCTAAGGAGTGATTTATATTCACACACGAAAAATCATTAGTAACTGGCATGTTAATTAATTTTTTTAACACAATGCATCAGCTTCAAAACTAAAAAAAAACTAAAATAAACCTTCAACAATGTTTTGTGTACATCCAAATGCTTGAAGGTTTCAGCTCTTTTACTTCACAAAAGTCAACGGCCGGAAGAGTTGAGGAAATGTGGATGTTCAACAATAGGCAGATTGGTGAATGTTACACAATAAATCTCACCCGCAAAAATAAAGGTTTCAGCTCTTTAACTTCACAAACATAAACAGATGATAGCATTGAAGGGATATAGATGTTCAAATATGGGCAGAATAGTGAATGTTGCACAGTGTGTAAAGTGGCCACTTAAACCAGCCAATGACAGGTCATAAGCCCTGTAAATGCCTAGACTCCCATATTCCCTTCTCAAAAATGTTTTCCCTCTCTGTTGCAACAAATTTAAAAATAAAATAAACCTAATTATTAACGAAGTTCTTACAAGGTTACATCATTTTGAAAAAATGATAGAGATGGGACAAATTGATGTTGTTCATGAAAAAAAGTATAAATGTCTTATTTTTTGGTAAATAATTGTCTTAAACACACTAAAATAGGCTTGTTTTTGCGTTTTTATATCAATTTTCGGAAACAGAGTTTCATATTTGCATGAAAAAACTGAAATCGATTTGATCGGTGCATGACCAGTGATCAGTGATCAGTGATCAGTAATTTCCCATCATTAAACTTAGGTTAAACTAACTAATGTAATTTAATATTTTTGTTCCCTAATTCGCCCGCACCTAGAGTATTATCATGTTATCTGGTCTCCATATTATGATGTTCACATCAAAATTATTGAATCAGTTCAATATCGATTTTTAAGAAAGATAGGCTGGAGGTTGGGCTTATCCAGAGACCTACATATATACGTATAATGAGTAAGAAACTACCTTAAATATATCTTCTCCTCAAGACCGTCAAAATAAATCCGACCTTCTATTCCTATTTAAAATTATCAACTCACTCTTTGATGTGTCTGAACTACTGAGCTTAATAAAATTAAATATTCCAACTAGAAACCTCAGACAAAACTAACTTTTTCTTACCGATAACCATAGAACTAAATATGGTTTTCATTCCCCTATGCCCAGAATTCTTAGGTCTGCCAACAAACATACCAGTCTTGATTTCTTTGATAACAAGTTGTATTCTTTCATGCGATCACTGAATCAAATTAAATTATAAACACCTCTCTCCGGCTTCCACTCCCACCAAGTCTACTATATACCATTGTGTCAAGAATGCAAATATACACATTTACAAATGTAGGCAAACGCGCAAACCATTACATCACGAGGCCGATTGAATGACGTTTTGCCATTTTGCTAAGCACTAATGCTCATTTTTGAATTTGGAAAAAAACATACACAACTTATGTTAAAAATTAATACACATAAAAAAAAATTAAATACTTATAAATAAATATGATTGTTTTCTCTTGCAGAGAAACTCAGTGTCACGTCTGTAAAACCTCTCATTGAAAAACCAGAGAAAATCGTTGTACAGAAGAATGTTTGCAATATTTGCAACAAAAAGTTTCGAGACAGCAAAGTGCTAGCTCACCACAAAGAAAGACATAATTCTAACAATCTCTTCATGTGCAAGGTAAGTTTTACTATCATCATACCTTTATCCTTTGTGCCCGGACGGATAAACAATCATCTCTCCACCATCAAAGATGTTGTTACTACAGTTATTATTATTATTATTATGGATAACTTATATAGCGCCATTTTCGTAATAAAATACCTCAAGGGCGCTTTACATAGTGATTCTATTGTTAAATCAATTTAATTGAAGCTTTTAAATTTGTAATTTAATTAAAACAATTTATTTTGTTGTCACATGCTACGGATTTATTCAAATGATTTAGAGAACAAGTGGGTTTTAAGTTTTTTCCGAAACATCACTTCACTTTCACAGCCTCGCACCTCTGCTGGGAGAGCATTCCATGCCATAGGGCCTGCGACCGCAAATGCGCGTTCACTAAATTTAGTGCGCTGTTTGCATAGAGGTAAACTAACTTTTCATCTCGCCATAGACGTAGCTGATCTAAGCGTGAGACGCCTGTCAGCTAGTTCATCTGGAATGCGTAGTTCCCTTAGATATTCCGGAGCAGAGTTGTGCAGTGACTTATACATAAGCCAACAGAGTTTGTATTTGACCCTCTGTGGAAAACGTAGCCAGTGTAGTTCCCGAAGTAGTGGAGTGATATGACTGAACTTAGAGATTCCGAAAATAAGTCTCGCTGCGGCATTCAATACAGATTGTAGGCGAGTCATTTTGTTCATTGGTAGACCTGCATAGATACCATTACAATAATCGACTCTAGACACTACAAACGCATTTATTAATTGACGGGTGGCATCAACCGGCAAATTTTTGCATATGCGTTTAATTTGTCTCAGCTGGTAGAAGCATGGACTTATCATTCTATTAATTTGAGCGTCAAGAGATAGGTCAGAATTGAGTAAAACTCCCAGTAGTTTAACGGTGGGTAAAGCGGTACTCCCTACATTGGGTAGAGCCGTATCCTGGATCAAATTCTGTCGTCTGGCTGAAGCCACCCACAGTTGTTCAGTTTTTGATGGATTTAATGTTAGTCTGTTTTCAGCCATCCAGTTTTCTATTTTCTTGATGCATCCATCAATTAAATTGACAAGCACACTTCTCTCGCCTTGTTTGCAATAAAAATAAATCTGCGTATCATCTGCATAGCAGTGAGACCACAATCCACATTCTTTGATAATGTTCTCTATATCTTTAGTGTAAAGGAGATAGAGAAGTGGTCCGAGTACTGACCCTTGAGGCACTCCTGTAGACACCCGAAAGTTGGTTGAGCTTTTACCCTGGAACACAACTGCATATTTTCTTTTATTAAGATATGAACTGAACCACATATGTGCCTGATCACGGATACCATAAGTTTTCTCCAGACGTTCAAGCATCTCTATTTAAATCGCATCTGAAGAAACATCTCCTTTCTCTTCCTTACCTCTCCTCCTTTCCTCTTTCCTCTTTTTTACTTTTTCCCGTTAAGTAAAAGTATTGATTTAGGGCAATTTATGTACAAATCCAGTTATTTATCTTCAATATATATATATAATTCCTCTGTACGTGTGATGTCACTGAACTCCTCCTAAACGGCTAAACCGATTTACGTGCGGTTTTCAGAGAAATATAGATCTTTGCTCTGTGCGTGTTTGTAGATATTTAAATCTTCAATCTAATATGTAAAAAGACGTTAGGAGCATAAATGTTTAATTCATCGATCTACCAGGGTTGCATTCGAGGAGAATGCAATTACAAAAAAATTAAAAGATGTCGTTTTTTTGTGCATAAAAAAAGTTTGTTATTGAATGTTTACAAACAGCATTACTTTTTTGTGGATCTTAATCAGATTCTTTCCTGAAATTCCTTATAATTTCTACCCATTTATTTCTTTTTACTGGATTTTTGGTAATACTAAAATAATATTAAATTCAAGACATTTAAAAAAATCATATTCCTATATAAGTACACCCCTCTGTTCTGACATGAACTGCCGATGAACAGTCAGCAGTGGACATCCAGGACGCCGAGAACCTAATGTCTTGTAAAGTAGGCAAGCGTGGTTAAGGCTCCCGGGAGGCATCAGCAGTGCATGGCCAAGCCAACCGTGTCGCATCCGCTTGATTACAGTTGTCACCGGAGTTTGCTGCGTCCGTTCTCTCATTATATAATTCTGCACAAAGTCAAACCACCGCATCCAAGATTCTTCTGAGACACCTATTCTCAAAACTCAGTATTTTTCTGTTCACATAACACTTTGAGACGATCAGTCTTACGCTTCAGGTACCAGTTTACCAACTACGAAATAGTCTAGTGTAAGAACACCTTTTTAAATAAATATTTCATATCAACCATATCGGGAATCGGACCCGAGACCTCTCGCATGCTAGGCAAACGCGCTAACCATTACGCCACGAGGCCGACGAGAGGTAATTTATAGATGTGTAAAAAAATAATATTGTTTTTGCAATGTGCGGATCAAATTGTTTTTAATGATATTTTGGTTGTTCCCAGACGCCAGCTTGCCGTCAGTTCATCTTCAGCAGCAAATTCGATCTTGAGTTGCATGAGCACGTGTGCCACTTTCTGACTGCCGAGTCTCCGGCCCCCTTCCTGTGTAAGTTCTGCCCCAAGACCTTCCCCTCGCGAAGGCATCTGCGCATGCATATGGGAACCCACCGCCCAGTTGGGAGACTGCCCTGCAAATACTGCGACAAAGGTAAAGATCGACCAATATCAATTATAAAGGGCGAGACGGAGCCGGCTGAATAGTTTTGTGGAGCTTTAAAAAAAGAACGGTAAAACATTAAAAAAAGCCGTTTATTTTATTCAAATCTCAGGCCGCCAGCACCAATACATTGACATTTCTGAAGTTTTCTGTACATTTTGATGGGTATGGCCACAATTCGTAAAAACGGTATAAGTGGAAATTGTCAATATATTTTTTTTACCTATTTTCAATGATTTCACTAAAAATATTTTTTCAAACAATATTATGTAATCTGTTTTTTTATTTGATTAAAAAACAGCATGTTAAAATTATTTTATGTGTAAATAAAAAAAAAAACAAAAATAGAATTTTGAATTTTCATAAAATAACATACAATATTTTTCCTCTAAATGTTGGGAAATTTTATTTATACGTTATCACTTTTTTTTCTGTGGCATCACTAAAAACAACTGTCATATAGATCGCGGCAAAATTGTTTCCACTTTTATGACAACTTTTTAAACCATCTTTTTTATAACTTTAAATATTTATATTGTTATGTTTTAAACTTCGCAATTTAATGATATTAAAACTTTATTGTTTCTAAGCATTTGTCAACTGCGTATCATGATTTGTACAAGTCAATATTACGTTTTTGTTCAAATGAAAACTAAGACTAACCCTAAAGGAAGACACTTAAACAAAAAGGTCAATTACACTGCACCTGCTTTGAATTTAGGTTAAGACAATAATTTATCCTTAGTTGTTTACCTGTTTTTATTCTTCATTCGCGTGGCATGCGTGGTGGCGTGCGGGCCGCGGCATCATTTTTACGATATAGTTTTGGCTTTTTTGACACATCAAATGAATTCCGATTTTTTTAAACGTAAAACTGGGGTGATGAAAAATGTAAAAAACGTTGATTGGGGGGAATATTTGTACAAGAATGTATGAAGAAAAATGGGTCCTGAATGTTTCGGTGTAAAAAGCGGGAAATCGTAAAAACGAGGTTTTACTGTATTTCTTTTAAGTCCAGTGTGCAACTTATGCGTGATATAACAAGTAGCGAAAAGACTATTAATCCAATGTTCACATTGAACTTAAAAGATCTTTTTGCTATTGGTTTTTTTAATCTTCCCAAAAACAGTGATCATAGACTGTGTCGTTTTTACTTTCAACCACCTCAATAACTTAATAATGCTACGTTTTATACAATTGATAAATAGAAAATCAGTCACGTTTTGTAAGGAAATTCCTTTTAATACATCTTCCCTATTCCAGCCTTCAATTATCGCCATCACCTGCGGAACCACGAGAGAGTGCATACAAACGAATGTCCATACCTTTGCCAAGAGTGCGGAAGAGCTTTTAGAACCAGAGACGCGTAAGCTTTATTTTTATATTTTTCAACAAATATTTCCAATGTGTATAAATGTATACAAACAATACGATATATTCACAAGCCAGGAATAATGTTAAAAATACACTACATATTTAAAGCGGATTTTCATAATTCTAATGATATAACTTTGAATGTATTCAGAACAAGTTTCAATTTGTAATTTTCGGTTTCAAAAATGAGCACGCACAAAAAGGCTTGCAGTTGGCAACACATCATTTTGATGGCTCGCTGACTAATAAACAAACATTGCGTACAAGTTTGGTGCCAAAACATCATCATGCCATTTTTTCCACAGGGTGCGTAATGTCTCATTTTCGGGTAATTAAAAAAATGCATATTTAAAACCTTTGTAGAAAATTTATCCCACGTCATTTGAAAATAATATTAATACAGTTGCTATTGTAATTATGGCTTATTTAATAATAAAAATGATGAAATAATGTGAAAAAACTATGCGCTATTTTATCCGTTTAGGGCAGTGGTGGCCAGCATTTCATATACCATGCACCAATTTTTTCACATACATGGTCAGATGCGCTATACAACTCAATTTTTTTTCACCTTTTTACGTTCACGTTTGGGGTTGTTATATAGAGATAGGAGTAGGAACTGCTTCACTTATGAGAGGAAAATGAATACCTCAATCATGGAATTCAATGAATTAATTTACGTCTTGGCGCCTATTTCAAAATAATGGCCACAATAATGCAATACGCCACCTGTGATCGTTCAATGCGCCACGGTTTGGCCACCACTGGTTTAGGGAGTCTATCACAATCTTAGAGTAATAACACTCCACTGGCTGGAGTCGCCCGTACGGGAAAAAAACATTATATGATGAAACAAGCCGTAGGCACTATAAACAAAAAAAAAACAAAACACAGATGTCAAATTGCTGACGGCTAGGGAAATAAAAGATGACCTCAATTTCACATTTGGAAGAAGAGAGAAAGAAGAGGAACAGCTGATATAAAAACCGTGAAACCCTTACTACAAGGAGTCAGTAAATTGTCAATACTTTGCCTCGTCTCTTCAGTTTACCGTAAACTCTCCGTATCCTTATTTTTGCATATTTACCTCTGTAATTCTTTATTTGCTGGTAATTAAAATATACCTGTCCCATTTTACCATGATGTTATGATTCTATAGGTTTTTTAGGTTATGATTCTATTGGTTTTTTCAATTCAGTCACAAAGGTAACTGAGAACCTACGTATTCAACTGTGTGTATTTTTCTTATAATAAATACCCAAATTAAATACCTGTAATCCATACAAAGACAGGTTAAAATTTTTAATAAAAAAAAACTAACCTTTACAGAACAGGTATTATTTGACATTTTGTTTGAGGATCATTTACCCATCATTTATCAAAACCAAACATATTATAAGTAAAGAGAACAAACACATATAATAAACCAATAAAGTTTTAAAAAAACATGCATGTATTATGACAAATATCATGTACCTATCCATGGCCATAAAGCATACGAGTTTATTTTATAGAAACTAATATTTAGTTTTACTTTTTATTATTTTGACCAACGAGCGCTTTCGCTTAAGTAGGCATCTTCAAGACTGGTGAATTGTTTACAACATTTACTAAGTATGTATCTTAAAATATCGTATCATCTAAGTATGTATTTTAAAATATTTCATCATTTATCTATGGGTATGTAAACTTCCCTGTCAAAAATGAAGTTTCATTGATAAGTTTATTTATAATTTTATCATAATCATTAACTATGGAGTTTTATCAAGAAATATCAACAAAAAACATCAATATTAATATTTAGTGTTGATTTTTAATATAACAAGGTTTAAATACATATTCTTACTTACCTTAGAGTATTTAGTTAATGTAAAAATTTTGCGATGTACAGCTTTCAGCCATTTTAAACATAAAATCGTGTCAGTGGAAAACACAAGAGAATGAACTTTTGGACCAGATTTATAATTTCTTTTGCAATTGGGAACACAGCACTTATCAACCATTTTCATGTGTCAAAATCTTTCTTAGATACTCTAGAATAGTTTTTATGATAACTGACAGCGGTTTTAACAGCAATTTACCACTTTAAAAGCAGAAAAACGCAAGCGACCGCCAAATAAAAAATGGCGGAACATGCACGAAAAATGCTCGGCTTACTATTAGAATAAGGCCAAATATGGTTGACAATGGCCTTTGTAACTGGATTCTGCAGCTAGGGGCATTTTGACTGCCGGGGCTTTTACATCTAGTAGGCATTGGTATTATTCAGCTCCCCTACACTCTCTTCTGTATTTGTCAAAATGTAGTCTTTTTTATATAATTGTTTTCAGTATGGTTCTCCACCTGCGCAGACATTCCGATGTGAAGCCATTTTCTTGTCCTGTCTGTAGTAAGGCCTTCCATACCAAGCGTCAACTTGCCAATCACAAGAACATTCACATGGGTAAGTTACCCGCTAACAACTGACTCCAAGCTATAGAATAAATCGGAATCGTACAAACGATTGAGGTACATCAACCCTTTTAGCCCGGGTGGCATTCAGTTGTAGAAAGATCAATTACTATTATGTATGTTGGGGAAGGAAGGTTGCGATGATGAGGCTTGACGTGTGCTGGAACCCTGGTAAAGCTGGCGGTCGTGAGACACTGTCACAGCTTGTATGGAGCTGGCGGTCTAAAAGGACGCAAGCACAGCTCGCTTGAAAAATATAAGTTAAGCACTTCACTCGGTCGCTGTTAGATCGTGTCCTGATACAATAATGTTTTTTCCGGCACTCACACGTAGAATTATTGTTACGTGGAGTGCGCTAGGAAATAGGAAGGATGGGTAGGTAGGTATAGATTATATGTGTTGATACAAGGCATGCGCATTTGCATGCATATAAAATGCAGTATTAAATAGACTTCATGAACTCGGCAATAGTTATTCCCACGTATCTGATATATTTAGTGTAGGGTATTGTTCCTATAGAACAAACCTTTTGCACTTTTTCAAAGATGGTGAATGGTAATTATATTTATTTATTCATGCATTTCATATACAGTTTTTTGTTCACTTTGCCTAGCTGTGTGAAACAGTACTTATGATTTTCTAGTTGTTTTACTGTAGAATGTTTTATTATTTAAACTTTCTACTAATTATGCTGTATAATTTTTAGGTTATTTTAAAAAAAATGAATCTTGTATAATTTTTGGTTTGATTTTTATTATTTTTTTTAATCTTGTTTTTAAAATTATGTTTTTGAAAAAAAAGGAAAAAAATATTAAGCCAAATATGTTAATGTTATAAATGTTTGTAAAAGGCAGATTTGCCGTTTATTTTAATAAAATAAAATAAAATATGTATATGCAATTATTTACAAAAATATGTTTCATATACCTTCATTTATTTTTTGAAATATATGTGTATTTTGTACATTAATTATTAATATTATAATCCCACTGCAAGCACAAGTTGCTTCTTTTTTGGTGTGGTATTTCGTTTCATTTTTTGTTTCTGTACTTTTGCTTTATTATGTATTTTTTTTTGTTAACATGTTGTTACTTTTTTATCATATTAAATAAATAAAAAAAGAAAAAAAAAGATTAGCTTGAGCGTTGGTCCAAACGTTATTAGTTTCTTTGGTTTTCTATGTGTAAAACCTGATTCTGATTGATAATAATGAAAGTTCAGTTCCACCGATAAATGTCAGTAGAGAAAGTAAATCTAGTATTTTTTTCTTTTTTTTAGACGGTAGCTTCATGTGCTCTGCCTGCGGTAAGACGTTCAAAGCCCGTCACACGCTGAACAAGCACTACCTGTACGCCCACGACAGCAGCCTGCTGGAGTCGGGGGGCGGAGACGCCCGGGCCGGCTCCGGAGTCGCTGCAGGGGCCACTTGCGACATCTGCGGAACTAAATACGCCACCATGAAGGAGATAGACGACCATATGAAGGTACAGAGCAATCTTTATCCTAAATTCCACTTACCCACATCAGCATGGATGGTGGATGCTCCAATGCCCTCCGAAATTTAGGCAAGATTGAAAAAGGCCCCAATTTTAATCGTCAACACAATCTTGTACGGGTAAACGTTGTTTTGCGCCGTTTCGATTTATGCTGAATTACAATTACGCAGGTTGGTGCCGGCGTGGGTTCCCCGGTTCGGCCGACACCAGACGACAGTAGGCGTTGTGATTCTAATAGCAGACACACTTTTACACGACGTTTTATTATATTACCGTGTACGCAAGCAAGCTATTGTGTGTGTGAAATTGTTTCCGAGTTAGTTTTTATTTTGTTTTTAAGAAAAATAAAAAAGTATGATTATATTTTTTATTTTATTATTATTAAAATAAAAAGAATATTCAAATATTTGTATTTATGCTATGCTATATAGCAACAATCAAAGCAAATGAAATTGGATGCTTTTTTCAAAAAAGTGTGAGAATTTAATTAAACTAGCAGGCTTCTAGGTAGGATATATATTACCGTGTACTGTAATTATAATTAATACTATTTAGTTATTAGTTTTAATTAATTAATCAGTATAGCAGTTGAGTTTTTTTTATTTAATTTTTTTTTTATTATTAATAAAACATATAATACAAAAAGTACATATTTTACTCCCAGGAGTTATTAAAGAAACTCATTTGGGACCGTGCATATGAAAAAACATTTTTTTGACAATACATAATATCATAAAAATTAATGCATCCGAAATAAAAAGAAAACATCATTGTATAAGAAACATAAAACACCATCTTATATAAACTACATTAATAATTATCACATTAAGTATTTAGTTACATTGGTCTTTTCAATATAGCCAGTTCCGAGAGAAATATTGATATTTAAGTCCTGTTTGTTCCCAAAAATCATGTAACATGTTTTTTTAACATTCAAACTTCATTTATTTAATCTCATCCAGTCAGCTAGACTATTGAAATCTGTCTCCATTATGTTTTCGAGTTCTTTCAGGTTACTATTATGGTAGAAAATAACAGTATCATCGGCATACAATTGAACAGTACCCCTTAGACCCCACTTAGTAATGTCATTAATATATATGAGGAACAAAAGTGGACCAAGGATTGACCCCTGCGGAACTCCACAAGTTATCCTACCTAGATCACTGGATTCTTTTCTAACTTAAACCTTCTTCTACCTTCATTTAAGATTGAAAAGTGTTTATTGTTTTTTCCAGATACATATCTTGCAATACTCCTGCCCACAATGTCCCAGAAGATTCCCCATGGCTGGCGCTCTGGAAGCTCACATTAAAACTCACGCAGCGGGGGAAAGGTAAGCTTGAGATTTTCACTACTTTTTGACGAAAAACCAGACCACATTGATGCTTTAGCCACCGTATTCATCGGGCCTCGGCCCAACCATTGTAATCTCCTTGTTTTTATTTATTTATTGACGGACTTATGCAGTCCATTCCAACAATGGTAAATACAATTTCTTATAAAAAATACAGGTACTAATCAAATAAAACACATCTAAATAAAATTAAAGCTAGGACAAAAAAAAAATTACTACCTCAAGACAAAATCCGGTCTATCTTAGTGATTTTTTCAATCTGTAAAGACTTACACCAAAAAAAGTCAGATCTTGTCTCGAGTTTACAATACGACACAATCGGGACATTGGTGCACTCAAGCCATAGTTTGCGCTGTGCTGATCAAGGAACAGCGCATTATTATTTTGCAACCGGCGGATAGGAACATTGAATGCCACTTGTTCCAGTAACGATGGTACATCAATTAAGCCATTCGGCAAATTAAGCATAAATATGGAGTCAATGTTATTTCTTCGTTTTTGTAGACTTGAGATTTTTAACATTGACTCCATTTCTCCGTAAGTGTAGTCTCCTCTCTCTAGGCCAATCATCCATGCTACTTTTCTTAGCAAACGATGTTGCACCGATTTGATATGATTTATCTGGCCTACATAGAAGGGATACCAGATCACGGAGGCAAATTTATTCTAAAAGAGGACGAACAAGTGAGCAATATAGTGTTTTAACTGTGAACATATTAGTAAAGTCACTAGATGTCCTGCAAAATAACCTAAGAGTTTTAGTGACTTGTTAATCATAGTATCAATATGTTCATGAAAGGTAAGTTTACAATCCATGATAACTCCGAGGTCCTTAATAGACTTGACTATATCTAAATTAATATTTTCTACATTGTAATCAAAGGAGATAGGTTTTATGGATAGTATAATCATATTGTTTTACAATTTATTTTTAATATAATAAAATTGATCATATTAAAAATAAATTGAAAAAGCAATTTTACTTTTTCAAAACTATAAGAAATATAATAAGCCTAAAAGAACTTGTAAAAATATATTACGCAATAACTCAATCAGTTTTGGAATATGGGATAATTGGATGGGGATGTGCAAATGACACACTGATCAAGCAAATAATAATTGCACAAAAAGCTTTAATAATAATTATCTTCAGAGTCCCAATCAGAACTAGCTCCCTCGGTATATTTGAAAATCTTAATGTCAAATCTACAAAACAACTTTATGTAAAAGCTTTGTTACTATACGCACATAAACATTATTCTCTACCTTCCGTTACAAATACAAGCGTTACTAGATACTCCACCCTGATGCTGCAAAAAAATAAATACAACCTTCGGTCAAAGAGGATTGTCCTACTACTCGGATAAAGTGTACAATCTATTTCCATTATCCATAAGGACAATTAGTAAGTTCTCACAATATAAAATTGCTATTAAGAAATGGATAGTGGAGGTGAGTTGCGCACGGATCGATGGGTGGATCAAGCCAAATAGGTAAAATGTGTGTACTGTTTATGTTTTTTATGATTATTTTAGTTTTTTATTGTTTATTATATTAATGATAATTAGGTTAATTAGATTAATTACTTTTTTATTGTTATTGTTATGTTAACTTTTTTAAATAGCTAATCTTAGGCATGTTTCACATTTTGTAAAATGTTTCCCTCGGCACGGAACACCCCAGTGAGGGAACATTATTCTGTATAAAAAAAGAATACAAACAATGTAAAAGTAAAAATAAATAAATAATGAGAGAGTGAGACCCAATTTTCTCTGCCTTTTAATATAGTCTCTCTGGGTAGTTCCAAATACAAACCAAAATATGAATCTAATACTCTGGAACCTACCAATGGCAAACAGTGTTTTTTTATAGGCAATCTACAAATCAATTTGTGCCTACTTATAATTACATAATATATAAAAGTTATATAATTATAAATGGCTATTTTTTTCTGTGGTTCTGTGAAAATCAACTCAAACAACAATTTATTATTATTACCTTCGCGATATACGTAGCTTTATTCTACACTATTTTAATACAACACTCGTTCAAAGGTTTGTTTTAATATACCACAATGACATTCAGCAGATATTGCCTTTATGATTGAAATGTCAACACCAAGCACTGGCCGATTCCCTTTAAAATGAATAATGCCCAAAAAGGGCACTTCGAACGCCACATGTCCTATATGATACGTATTATGTCAACGGTATCCTATCAAAGAAAAATAGTCCTTCGGAAATAATGTTCGAAATATGTACTTGTTTCCAAGTAGAGAATCTTCAAACAATATTTGTAATCTGCAAGCTTGTTTTAGTACTAAAAAACCTGACTGGGTTAAAGGTGAAAAAATATACTGTACTTTTTTGTATGGAGAAATAAGCTGAGGTAGTCAGGGCTAGTTTCATCGTTCGCTGTTCTCAGGGCTGGAAAAAAAAAAATTGCCGAAAGAATTTGGTGGTTGTGATTTAAAATAAATAACAGTTATTTTATTTATTTTTCCATAGACATCGTTACTATAAAACATTATTATAGAAAGTCACATACAATGGTAAGCTGTGCATAATCACTTATTCGGACGATTCACCCCTGGAACCTACGCACAGAAGAACACTTAATCTAAACACCAGCACTCGGAACATGTAATGACCGTTCTAATGGAGTTTTGTAAATAAATAAATGAAATTGAGATGACTTTACAGAGCGTACGCGTGCGATTCGTGTGACGCAACCTTCAACCGGCCGGAGCACCTGCGGAGCCACACGGCGCGGCTGCACAACAGCTCGCGCCACATCTCCTGCCCGCAGTGCCCGCTGCGCTTCGTCATCAAGGCCGACCTCACCAAGCATGTTCGGACGCACACGGGAGAGCGCCCATTCGTCTGCTCCGTGAGTCTCGACACAATTATTATAGTGCATAAATTAAAGCACTCTAGATGCAAAATCACCGGATATTCTGAGATAATGAGGTTTTAAAATAAGCTTTGTTAATAAACTCAAACTAAGCCAAAAAATATATTTTTTAAATTTTTATGTATCATATTATCAGCAAGATGATTTTTCGGAATTTTGTATATCTGAAATTACTCTGCGTGTGACGTCTCAAGTTCTCTTCTGCTGATGGAAATCTTTCATAACTCTCGTATCATTTGTTGATTCATATGAACTAGTGACGTCGTTAAATAAGTTTGTTTTTATTTTTAAAAAAATATTTCTGGAAATTTTCAAGAAACTTTGCCTAGTGCTCTAATTTTTACAGAACGTTATTACGTTTTACTGAACATTTTTTATATCCATTTTCCCGTAGGGCTAAACTTCTTAATTGCAAAAACAAAACTGATAATTTTTATTTTTTTTAATATGTAGCATTTGAAATGTGTGGATTCATAGTTAAGTAAGTAATAAGTAAATTTTCTCATTACAAAATGTACGATATTAAAATTTGCTCATTACAAAAAGGGGAACATCTAAATTAGCTAATTACAAAATGGGACATATCTAAATTAGCTAATTACAAAATGGGAGATACCTAAATTAGCTCATTACAAAATGGGAGATATCGAAATTTGCTCGTTACAAAAAGGGGGAGTTCAAACCTGATCCGGAGTCTGCGACACTACCCACGGGACCACAACCCGTCTATTATAATGTTTAAGATAAATAATTTTAATTTATAGGAGTGTGGGAGGAGCTTCATGCAATCAACGGCCTTGCGAACTCACTTCCGTCGCCACACCGGGGAGCGGCCGTACGGCTGTAACGTCTGCACCAAGAAGTTCCAAGTTCTCCAATCTCTCATGTACCACATGCGCACACACTACACTATCCACAAGGTGACATATTCAACCATCATTTTTATTACTCTGAAAGATTAGTTTTTTCTTCACATTTCTTGATGGAACTGCATTTTAATTATAATTTAAATCTCATTATAAGGAATGATAAATGACCACTTGTTCCTTTTCAAAGTATTAAATAATACAATAGATTGCTCAGAACTTTTAAGTTTTATACATGTTTGTGTCCAACATAGACCGAATACTATGAAGTTTATCTGGAAAATAAGTTCTGTTTCGCACATGCGTAGTACTTACGCTGACCTATTGAGGCGTTGACGCCATTATGAGTTGGCTGACTGTTGTGTACACTTCATGGTGCTTGTTTAAAATGCCGAATAAAATTGAAAATCACCCTGTAGCTACTATTTTCGTGTCAAGAATGATTAATATTAATGCTTTTGTTGATATTTCTTGATAAAACTCCACAGTAAATGATTATGATAAAATTATAAATAAACTTATCAATGAAACCTCTTGGTTTAGTTTTCATTTTTATTATTTTGACCAACGAGCGCTTTCGCCTAAGTAAGCATCTTCAAGACTGGTGGATGCCTACTTAGGCGAAAGCGCTCGTTGGTCAAAATAATAAAAAGTAAAACTAAACCTAGAAGTTTCATTGATAAGTTTATTTATAATTTTATCATAATCATTAAAGAATGATTATATTAAATTGGTCTTGCCAGTTTCGTTACAAGGTTGCACGTATTAAATAAAAGATGTACTCACATGTTTTGCGAAGTTTTATTTTATATTAATAAAAATACTCTAAAAAAGTTTAAATGGATAAAAAAAATATATGTAAAAGTACTAAAATTTTCCCAGTCACTAAATAAAAATCACATCATCATTCCCTTTCTGCACTTAATGGTGCATAGAGCACTGCATTGGTACACTGGTCACATGACATCTTGATAATTTTTGCTTCATGAAGGTAAGATGATCAGCCTTACGCTTCAGGTACCAGTCCAGGAACTATGAAATGTGTAGGTAAAAACACCCTTTTAAATAAATGTTTCATATCCATGCCGGGAATCGAACCCGAGACCTCTTGCATGGTAGGCAAACGCGCTAACCATTACACTCTCCTCTCCTTTTTTCATAGTATAGTGTACATTTTTTAGTTAATTTTTGTTTTTAATTATAAGATTCTGCTTAATTACCTAGAATATAATGTCTATGTACTTGTAATTTTCTCAAACTGAATGGTTTGGGTAAGAAGGAAGAAATTGCCTCAAGGCCCGCCCTTATTTGCATCTTCTAGTGCCTTGCCGGGCCCCCCCGACGTTGGCGATCACTACAGCGAAAGCACATGTATCTGTAGTGATTCCTGGCAAAAGATGACCAGAGTGGTTTCCCATTGCCTTCTCTGGTGGATTTTACCTTCCCTTAGCTGGTTGGTTTTGGTTCTGAAGCGCCAAAAACTCGCCTTTTATCCTCTCGTTATCTGCTGCAATCACACCGTTGTGATCTCATCGCCCAGGGTTCGCGACGTGGACGCTGACGAGTTGGACCAGTCAGTAGTGTTGCCGGTGGAATGCAACTGGGCGTTCGCAGCATTTTATAGAATCGCATCCTCCAGCAAGATGTGACTCACTGCGACCCTACTGACAGTATATAAATATACTGTATATAAATTGTATATTTAAATAAATAAATAATATCAAACTAAGCGGGTTAAAGTGTCAACATGTTATTTATTTTTTGAATATTTTATTAATTGTAATTATGTGGATGTATCCACCAAGAAATTTCACTGACTAACTTGATAATGACAAATGGTAAATTTTCTCCGATTTGATTCATAATCATTTCATGTACTTTTATTTTCAGAATTCTGAATTAACTTCGATCTCTACAGAAGTCACTGCCATCAATTTTGAAGGAACGCAAGAATAACAAATGATCTCACATATTATATTTATAATATAATATATGTATATAATTATTTAGTTAAATAAATATAACATGAAAATAAACTTATGCATCGTGTTCATTATAAATAAATCTTATTGAATGACAAAAAAAATGTGTCCCTTTTTTTATTTATGAATTTATATAACCACTTAAGATTTTAGGTAATACTTTTTATTTATTTAATCAAAAAATTTAGTTTAAAAAATTTTTTTTTGTTTATAAATACTAACGGAGCAAGATGCTCAAGTTAGAGAGTTTATTATTGCAGAAAACCTCATTTTTACAATCCTCAATTTTATGTTTTTCCGCTTTTTACACCGAAATGTTTAGGTCCCATTTTTTCCACACATTCTCATTCAAATATGCCCCCAATTAACGTTTTTTACGATTTTCTTATGAATTTCTTATGAAAGGGTTATCCCCAAAAAGTTGAAAATTTTTCGAAACTCATGTGATCTGTCAAGACTCTGAGACGCGCGCCTCCGCGTTTGCCCAAAATCATGAATAAAATCAAGATAAGTAAAAAAATGTGTAAATTCTTATCTCAAACTAAATTCAAAGTAGATTCAGTGAAATTTACCATTTTGTTTAAGTGTCTTATTTTGACATTTTATTAAATTGTGACATGCGGTTGACACTTGAAGAATAAAGTCTTTACATCAATTAATTACGATACAGAAAGTTTAGAAATATTATTTGAAGTTATAAACATAATTTAAAAAGAAGATTGTTTAAACAGTTATCATAAAAGTGTGAAACAGTTTTGCCGCGATGTAAATGACAGTTGAAATTCTGTGGTGCCAGGTGCCATACTAAAAAAATTGATACCATATAAATAAAATTTCCCAATATTTAGGGAAAAAATCATTTTATGCAAATTCAAATTTTTATTTCCATGTTTTTTAAGGTTTAGTACCCACATAAAATTATGTAAACGTTTTTTTTTAATTCAATAAAAAAACATTGTGGTATTGATTGAAAAAAAATAAAATATTTTCAATGAAATCATAGGTAAATATGAATTATACCCAATTGTGACATTTTTTATAATTTTTCTGCTGTTTTTCATTTCCTCACTTGAAAATCTTCAAACAGGGATTTCATAAGATTAGTTTTTTTGTGGGCAGGTAGAACTTGTTTTGCATATAAATTTATTACATTATATAAAAATACACTTTATAAACATAATGAGGAATGTAAGTAGTGTGTATTTAAAATTAAACAAAAATAAACATTTAAAAATACTTTTAATTTATACACGTTAAAAAATTTATACACGTTAAAAAATTTATACACGTTAAAAAATGAACACATTCTACTAACAATTACACGATAATGAAACTCTGGACCGATGCCCTTTCTCAGAATCACATACGTCTCTAGTTCTAGTTCTCGTCCGCTTCTTCGAGAAGAAGTCAGTGACCGAGGTCAGTTTGGCCGATTGGTCCATTGACGGGTAAGTAAACCGGAAATCTTCCACAACTCTCTTATCATTGGTTGATTCATATGAACTGATGACGTCGTTCGAAGTAGTTTGTTTTCATTAATATATTTTTTTGTACATTTTCAAGTAACTTTGTAAGTAAAATTTTTTGAAATTCCTCTTTGCCTAAGACTTGTACACATTCTAGGAAAAGGATTTGGAACTGCAAATGTCTCTTGACTTAAATTCTTTTGCAAGAATCTGTGTATCAGACCTACATATTAAATGGTTTAGAAGACATTTGAAATAACGAAACAGCTTTATCTGGAACCGTAGTTTGAAGCCTTCATTCTAAACACTGTGTAAATGTGTTAGTGCCTGTCAGTGAACTGAGTAGATATACAAATTTCATTGGTGTTAGTAGGCACACTAAAATATTTTATTTGTGTACATTCTGCCACGCACACAAAGGCAAAGTTTACTAAAGATTTAAATGGATTGTACATAGGTATGTTTATAATTTTGTTTCGTACGAAAAAAAAAAACTAACATAAAAAAAATATATACACATCGTATATCTAATTTAGGTTACATTATTATAAAATAACTATTTCTATCAAACAACAAAAAGTGGCTTGGTGACATTTAGTTTTTAAAATAATTGAATGACAATATGTTCCGATTTTGGTGCATATTTTTATATGCCCCGCGTCAAGCGAGGTCCTGCTGCACGCGAGATTCGTCGGCTCCACATTAATAACCGTGACGCAAGCAACACGAGGAATAAATCAGGGCGGCCAACTGCCCCCTGACAGTAGGTCAGTGCGTACGCGAAGGCGCCACATAGCGATGGCTCTTAACGCCGACGCCAGAAAGCCGCTTGTGCTGATACGTCAACGGCTCGTGCAATTTCGAATCCCCGCGCTTGTAAAAATCATTATAATCCAGCCGGAACAAGAGGAATTGCAAGTTCGCTTCGTTTTGCAGCGCGAGCTTCAGAAGGAACGTTTTGACATGCCCGGCGTACGTGCGCGCCAGCACTTTCAAATCGACCTTTCTCTCCGCGAGGTACTGCAGGAAGAGCAGGCGGTCCTGTTCGTTCTTGGCCTCCTCGGCTGCGGTGATGCCGTATTCGCCGCGGGCGGTGCGTTCGGCCTTCAGGGTCTCGATGGCCTTGCGGCGGTCGCTCTCCTGGGCGATGCGCGCGTACAACTTGCCTTCGTATTCCTGCAGAGTGAGAATCTCCGCGTAAACATTGCCCAGATAAGACTGCAAATCCTGAAATTACGTTAACTATTTTATTTAAGTCCAGCCGTTCAGTTTCATGGAACTGTGGTTTTTCAAGATAAATCAGATATTTCCTGTTTGCATAGATCATCAACACATCCATTATTTCAATTGTTAAAAGTTCTTGATATTCGTCAAATCTATATCAAGAATGTATTGACAGTTTTCTGGTCGGGCGACTACGGAAGGAGGTCCCAACTCCCGACAGAATGCCCGCACGAGGTTTTCGCGTAACCTAAACTTCTTAATACCGAGAATGCGTACGATGTTTGCTCGGAGACACTTTTCATATATAGCTCCGAGAGTGTTCAACGTCTTGGATGAACATATTAAGTTCTCCAAAACAAAGTCTATATTTAAGATGAAGATCCATAACTGGATTGTATCGAGGGGTAGAGACCACTGTATGAGATTGCTTCGGGAATAAATGCATAACATCGCTGCTGTTTTCATTATTATCCATATACGTATATCGTATATGTGTATGTCATCACTGTCATACGTATTATTATATAACTTTTGATTCCATTTTCGACATGTATTATAAATTTTTATTATTTTTATTTTTTTATTATTATTTTGTATATTTTTCTATTATTATTTTGTATACTGTTTTTATTATTTTGCATATTGTTTTGATTACCTGTATATTGTTTTAATATGTAAATAAATATTTTTGATTTATATATCAAAGAGTCCCGACATAACACGGAATTTTCTAACAAGTCGGGACATAAAAAACAAATAATTGTGTCTATGTAAAATTGTGTATTTTGTACATTAAATAAATAAATAAACACACCCAAATAACTAATAACAAACTGCTGATACGAGCGAATACAAAATTGCTGAGAAACTCGGATTTAGTACACAACCTCAAGATACCACCAGGAAGTAAAATGATTACACGGTGTATAAAGTGGCCACTCAAATCAGCCAATGACAGGTCATAAGCCCTGTAAATGGCTAGACTATATTCTCTTCTAAATAATGTTCGTCATCTCATCATTATCATCATACCCTTTCCGCACCTAATGGTGCATAGGGCCACTGCATTGATACACCAATCGCAGTGTATATATATATTTTTTTTGTTATATTCAGGTAAGATGATCAGTCTTACGCTTCAGGTACCAGTCCAGAAACTATGAAATATTCAAGTGTGAAAACACCCTTTAAAATAAATATATCATATCAACTATGTCGGGAATCAAACTCGATACCTCTTGCACGGTAGGCAGACGCGCTGACCGTTACACCACGAGGCCGACATTCATTCATCTTCATCGCTGTTATAATTTATTAATAAAGAGTTTGTCAAGTACAATTTGCACGGTGGTTAAGTGCAGTCGTGTGATGATTGTTCACGCGCTTTTCGAGTTTTATAAATATATATATTTGGAAAATTTATACAGCGCCATTTTTTGTGAAAATCACCTCAAGGGCGCTGTACAATAAATAAATATCCCAGCACGCCTTGCAGCTACAGAACGCATGGACAGTAAGAAATCTAGCCCCTACTTACATTTTTTTTAATTATTTTATTTGACAAGTGACAAGTTTATTTGAAGTTTAGAGTTTAAGTGATATTTAAAAAAATGAAATAAAAAACAAATTTATAAAAACAGAAATTATATTACAACAAGTCTTGCAGCTACTGAGCGCATGGATGGTTGAAATTCTAGACCCCATTTACTAAATTTAGATATTTGATAGTTGATAACATTTAACTATTGAAGCAAGATTACTAATCGTCTTGCAGCTACAAAGTGCATGGACGAATGAAATTCTAGCAACTTAAAATTATCAATAAATTTACAAAAATAAACATTGAGCATAATAAAATATAATAATAAATTTGTAAAGTGTTCATGCTAAAAAGTGGTTATGATAATATGGGAGCTAGATTACAGCACGTCTTGCAGCTACAGAGCGCATGGACAGTAAGAAATTTAGCCCTTTTTAACTTAGAATGCAAGGTTTTTTTTAACTTAGAATCACATTCCTGACAAATAATAAATGTTTTTAGGGCCGCAACTAAAAGCTTTACAGGCTGAAACTAAAAGCTTGACGGGCAGCAAGCTGAGTATGGCTGTACTAGGCTGTTGAGTATTTTGTATCTGTATCAAGTCACCTCTATCTCGCCGTTCCTGCAGCGTTGCCAGACCGAGAGCTTTCAGTCTCTGCATACGGAAGGCGTTTCGATCGAATTTCATTAGCGCGCGAAATTTATTAGCCGGAGCTACGGCGCCTCGATGGGGGGACCTACCTTCGTGCGGTCGTCCAGCAGGGCTCCGGCCGCTAGAGTGTCCAGGAAGCGCCTGTGTGCGGTGAGGAGTTCGTCCAGCGCGCTGGCTCGCCCCGCGTCGCTCTGCAGCGTCTGCCACGCGCACTCCACGACCACGAACACCGCATACTGCAGCTCCTTGGTGAGGTGCGTCATCTCCGACCTGCCAAACGTAAGAGTTATTACACTTTTTTTTTTACTTCATTTTAAACTTCTCGAATGAAACAAACGGTGCCAGATTTAAGAATGAGCTATCATCATCGTTCTCTTTCCGTACCTATGGTGCATAGGGCACTCCATGAGTGGCCACTTTATACACTGTGTAATCATTTTACTTCCCGGTGGTATCTTGAGGTTGTGTACTAATTCCAGGTTTCTCAGTGATTTTGTATCCACTCGTATCAGCTGTTTATTTGTAGTTACATGAAGGTAAGATGATCAGTCTTACGTTCAGGGACTACGAAATATTCTAGTGTAAAAACAGCCTTTTGAATTAATATTTCATATCAACCATGTCGGGAATCAAACCCGAAACCTCTAGCATGGTAGGCAAATGCGCTGACCATTATTAAACCATGCGGCTGACAGATGATGCTGATAAGCTATCTCTCCACCTAGAAAAATGCACTTTCTTTGGCAACTTTTAAGAAACGTCTGAAACATTATTTTAATCATTATTAAATATAAAAACTATATTATTATTCATTTTCTTTCCAGAATCCTCCACCTGTCTCCCTCCAAACTCATTACCTGATCCCACATTTATTTATTTATTATGTATACGGCCTAAGACCATTTACTACAGTCATACAGTAAAACCTCGTTTTTACGTTTCTCAATTTTACGTATGGAAGCATGCACATCATAAAGAGCTCGCAACCCGCCTAGGAATTGCTGGAGCAACTTTTAACATGATACGTGTTGTCTGGAACTCTAGTCTATACTCGGTCAAAACGAAATGCCGATTATTCAACTCTTGTATAATGCCAGTACTCGTATATGGGTGCGAATCTTGGCACCTTACTAAAGCTCAAAACACCAAACTTCTGAGTTTTGAGAGTAAGTGCTTGAGAAGAATATTAGGTATAAGGTGGTTCGATTTTATAACCAACATTGAACTCTGAGAACGGACGCGGCAAC
>NW_028280419.1:0-5000 GCF_059751315.1 Micrasema longulum
ACGGTTTTAAATTCACTTTTTAACAAGTGAACGCTGGACCTGACGAGACGGACCACATGGATCTTCTCTTTGGCCAAAAATTTAATTCCCTTTCGTCAAATATTAACGTACGAGAGCGCACGCCTTCGGCGCGGCAATAGTGGGGACGTGGATTAGAATCCTACGACCGTTCTCGTTTTTGTTCACGGTGTTCTCTGCTTGCGCGGAACTCCAGAGTTTGTAACACGGGCGAAGTGCAATGCTCGCTCAGCCGCACAAAGGAGCTGAACGGCCACACGACGTTGATTTTCGCAAATGTAAAGCCGGCGCGGCATATCGGCCGCCGCAATGTGCGAACGCGGTGAAAAATGTATTTTAGCTAACGCCATGAGAGACGCGCATAATATACGTACGGCGACGGGTGTCGGCGTCTCGCACGCCGGGCCGCCAGCCATGCGGGGAGCCTACGCGCGTTTCAGGCGAAACGTAAATGAGCCGATGGGTAAAACGCGCGGTACGGTCGGGACTTGGCAAATTCTGCGAGATGATTTTATTTTTTCTTTTCTTTTTTCGTTTGAGAAGACGAATATGGAAAGAGATTATGATTGAAAAATTAGACTTATAATTTGGGTAGGAAATATTTTTGTTTTTTTTTTTTTTATTTTCTTTTTTTTATTTTTTTTTTTATTTCACATTCACATTTGGATCGGAAGGAGGGACGAAATAAAAATCGGCGGGGGTGCATTTCGGATCGTCGCTCAGTGAAGTAAACGAAAAATTTAAGTTTCACGCGGAGCGCGCTCGCGGCCGCCGCGAGACGTCTCGCCGGGAGGGGGCCTCGTTCTCGCATTAAAACTCGGCGAGAGGGTATAAAATATTTCTAAGTTTTTTTGTTTTTTTTTTTTTTTTTAATTTCACATTCACTTTCGAATCGGAAGGAGGAACGAAATAAAAATCGGCGGGGGTGCATTTCGGATCGTCGCTCGGTGGAAATATTCGATAAACGAAAAATTTAAGTTTCACGCGGAGCGCGCTCGCGACCGCCGCGAGACGTCTCGCCGGGAGGGGGCCTCGTTCTCGCATTAAAACTCGGCGAGAGGGTATAAAATATTTCTAAGTTTTTTTGTTTTTTTTTTTTTTTTTTAATTTCACATTCACTTTTGAATCGGAAGGAGGAACGAAATAAAAATCGGCGGGGGTGCATTTCGGATCGTCGCTCAGTGAAGTAAACGAAAAATTTAAGTTTCACGCGGAGCGCGCTCGCGACCGCCGCGAGACGTCTCGCCGGGAGGGGGCCTCGTTCTCGCATTAAAACTCGGCGAGAGGGTATAAAATATTTCTAAGTTTTTTTGTTTTTTTTTTTTTTTTTAATTTCACATTCACTTTTGAATCGGAAGGAGGAACGAAATAAAAATCGGCGGGGGTGCATTTCGGATCGTCGCTCGGTGGAAATATTCGATAAACGAAAAATTTAAGTTTCACGCGGAGCGCGCTCGCGACCGCCGCGAGACGTCTCGCCGGGAGGGGGCCTCGTTCTCGCATTAAAACTCGGCGAGAGGGTATAAATTATTTCTAAGTTTTAATTTTTTTTTTTTTTTTTAATTTCACATTCACTTTCGAATCGGAAGGAGGAACGAAATAAAAATCGGCGGGGGTGCATTTCGGATCGTCGCTCGGTGGAAATATTCGATAAACGAAAAATTTAAGTTTCACGCGGAGCGCGCTCGCGACCGCCGCGAGACGTCTCGCCGGAGGGGGCCTCGTTCTCGCATTAAAACTCGGCGAGAGGGTATAAATTATTTCTAAGTTTTAATTTTTTTTTTTTTTTTTAATTTCACATTCACTCTTGAATCGGAAGGAGGAACGAAATAAAAATCGGCGGGGGTGCATTTCGGATCGTCGCTCGGTGGAAATATTCGATAAACGAAAAATTTAAGTTGCACGCGGAGCGCGCTCGCGACCGCCGCGAGACGTCTCGCGGGAGGGGGCCTCGTTCTCGCATTAAAACTCGGCGAGAGGGTATAAATTATTTCTAAGTTTTTTTTTTTTTTTTTTTTTTTTAATTTCACATTCACTTTCGAATCGGAAGGAGGAACGAAATAAAAATCGGCGGGGGTGCATTTCGGATCGTCGCTCGGTGGAAATATTCGATAAACGAAAAATTTAAGTTTCACGCGGAGCGCGCTCGCGACCGCCGCGAGACGTCTCGCCGGGAGGGGGCCTCGTTCTCGCATTAAAACTCGGCGAGAGGGTATAAAATATTTCTAAGTTTTTTTGTTTTTTTTTTTTTTTTTAATTTCACATTCACTTTCGAATCGGAAGGAGGAACGAAATAAAAATCGGCGGGGGTGCATTTCGGATCGTCGCTCGGTGGAAATATTCGATAAACGAAAAATTTAAGTTTCACGCGGAGCGCGCTCGCGACCGCCGCGAGACGTCTCGCCGGGAGGGGGCCTCGTTCTCGCATTAAAACTCGGCGAGAGGGTATAAATTATTTCTAAGTTTTAATTTTTTTTTTTTTTTTTAATTTCACATTCACTTTCGAATCGGAAGGAGGAACGAAATAAAAATCGGCGGGGGTGCATTTCGGATCGTCGCTCAGTGAAGTAAACGAAAAATTTAAGTTTCACGCGGAGCGCGCTCGCGACCGCCGCGAGACGTCTCGCCGGGAGGGGGCCTCGTTCTCGCATTAAAACTCGGCGAGAGGGTATAAAATATTTCTAAGTTTTTTTGTTTTTTTTTTTTTTTTAATTTCACATTCACTTTTGAATCGGAAGGAGGAACGAAATAAAAATCGACGGGGGTGCATTTCGGATCGTCGCTCAGTGAAGTAAACGAAAAATTTAAGTTTCACGCGGAGCGCGCTCGCGACCGCCGCGAGACGTCTCGCCGGGAGGGGGCCTCGTTCTCGCATTAAAACTCGGCGAGAGGGTATAAATTATTTCTAAGTTTTTTTTTTTTTTTTTTTTTTTTAATTTCACATTCACTTTCGAATCGGAAGGAGGAACGAAATAAAAATCGGCGGGGGTGCATTTCGGATCGTCGCTCGGTGGAAATATTCGATAAACGAAAAATTTAAGTTTCACGCGGAGCGCGCTCGCGACCGCCGCGAGACGTCTCGCCGGGAGGGGGCCTCGTTCTCGCATTAAAACTCGGCGAGAGGGTATAAATTATTTCTAAGTTTTAATTTTTTTTTTTTTTTTTTAATTTCACATTCACTCTTGAATCGGAAGGAGGAACGAAATAAAAATCGGCGGGGGTGCATTTCGGATCATCGCTCAGTGAAGTAAGCGAAAAATTTAAGTTTCACGCGGAGCGCGCTCGCGACCGCCGCGAGACGTCTCGCCGGGAGGGGGCCTCGTTCTCGCATTAAAACTCGGCGAGAGGGTATAAATTATTTCTAAGTTTTAATTTTTTTTTTTTTTTTTTAATTTCACATTCACTTTCGAATCGGAAGGAGGAACGAAATAAAAATCGGCGGGGGTGCATTTCGGATCGTCGCTCAGTGAAGTAAACGAAAAATTTAAGTTTCACGCGGAGCGCGCTCGCGACCGCCGCGAGACGTCTCGCCGGGAGGGGGCCTCGTTCTCGCATTAAAACTCGGCGAGAGGGTATAAAATATTTCTAAGTTTTTTTGTTTTTTTTTTTTTTTTAATTTCACATTCACTTTCGAATCGGAAGGAGGAACGAAATAAAAATCGGCGGGGGTGCATTTCGGATCGTCGCTCAGTGAAGTAAACGAAAAATTTAAGTTTCACGCGGAGCGCGCTCGCGACCGCCGCGAGACGTCTCGCCGGGAGGGGGCCTCGTTCTCGCATTAAAACTCGGCGAGAGGGTATAAAATATTTCTAAGTTTTTTTGTTTTTTTTTTTTTTTTTAATTTCACATTCACTTTCGAATCGGAAGGAGGAACGAAATAAAAATCGGCGGGGGTGCATTTCGGATCGTCGCTCGGTGAAGTAAACGAAAAATTTAAGTTTCACGCGGAGCGCGCTCGCGACCGCCGCGAGACGTCTCGCCGGGAGGGGGCCTCGTTCTCGCATTAAAACTCGGCGAGAGGGTATAAATTATTTCCATGTTTATTATTATTTAGTTTATGAATTATTCATTTATTTATTAGGGCTATGTATAGCGTGTGAGCTCGCCAATATATGGCAGTAAAATTTTTATTGTCTTTGAATTTCCTAGAGTTTTAACCATCGAAAAAAAAGAAGATTGCAAATAAAATCAACAGACAATGGAAATTTGATGTGTATTATTTTAATAGATTGTTTATAACAGAAAAATACATAGAGAAATATGCATTTTTATTTTTTGTAATAAAAACATAAAATTTCCATTGTCTGTTGATTTTATTTGCAATCTTCTTTTTTTTCGATGGTTAAAACTCTAGGAAATTCAAAGACAATAAAAATTTTACTGTCATATATTGGCGAGCTCACGGGCTATACTTACGCCATTTATTATTATTAGTTATTATTTATATCAGCTGGTCTCCAGCTGGTCCGACGGTGCGAGCGTCCACCTTCGCTTATGTTCAATGCAATTCGGACACTTGGCAAATTTACCACGTGTTTTACTTACTAACGGATATTGAAATACATTTTATTTATTTATTTATTTTATTTTGTTTATTAAGAAAAACAACAGCAATACAAAGAAATATACACAACATAATAAAAAAAACATAAAATAAAGCCAAATCAGTTTTTCACATAAATACAATTATAAAAATCCAGTTCAGTTAAATATCAATTATAGAAGTGCATGTGTGCGAGTTTTTTTTTGTGTGTGAGGATGCGTGTGTAAAAAAGTGGAGTGTGGTTTTGGTAGGTATGTGAATATGTGTGTGATTGTATATGGGTGTGAGGGTAGGTTTAAGGACAGGGTAAGTGTGTATTCGATATGAGTGAATAGAAACAATTAAAAATTATAATGTAAAAATATAAATATATTTTTTTTTATAACGAAACATAATTTTTTTCAAATAATAGTTTTTTAATTTGTAAATTATTTATGTA
>NW_028280419.1:10000-17512 GCF_059751315.1 Micrasema longulum
TTTGTTCAATACCCGGTCGATTACCAGAGAGAAAAGGAGTGTTGATAAGGGGTCTCCTTGTCTTACTCCCTGCTGACTCCTGAAAAGTGGTGAGTTTTTACCATGAAGGTGAAAAGATGTGCTACTATTAGCATATAGGCGTTGTATATAATTGGAAAATTGAGCCGGCAAGCCGGTCGACTTTACTGCGTGTAATAAGCCTTCATGGGAGACAGAATCGTACGCCTTTGCCATGTCCAAAGAGGCCATGAACATCGGTTTCAGATTCCGCCTCGATTCATTAAGCAGTGAACTTAGCACGGAAATATTTTCCGCACAGCCATCGTCGAAACATCGCTGGCGGGGGTCAATTAGCCGCAGCTTGAGTAATCGAGTGGCTAGGATCTTGTGGAAATGCCTCACGATTACGGATGAGATTGAAATAGGGCGGTAATCCGAAGGTTGCCCTGTGCCTCCTTTCTTGGGCACGAAGATGGTTCTACTCGCTAAGGCGGAGATGGGAAATCCGCCGACAGCGAGTACGATGTTGAACAACATACAAACAACATCGGGTGGTACCGCTCTCCAGCTCCTTGGCGAGACCTTGTCAGGGCCTGCCGCTGAAGTTAGCGCTACTCTCCCGTCGTACACCTCACGTCTTGAGACAGGTCTCCACAGACTAGCCAAGCCTTCTTTCTCACGGTAGATCAGCTCGTGGGGGCTGGCTACCAGAACTTTCGATTGTTGGGTGACCACTGCCGACCAGTACTCAACCATACTCTCGTACGGCGGTAGTGCTGGATCGGACTCGGTCACCGCCTCGCCGTCCAGAATAGCTTTCACGCAGCGCGACATGTTTGATCTAAACATACTCTGCGTGTCTGCATACTCTTTGTTGCGACGAGCACGTCTACTCATTCCGGCTGACTCGACATTGGTGGCTCGGGGAGCGGAAGGATTACCAGACGGTTGTGGAAATATGCCACTTAGCCATTCAGACAACGCTGAGAAGATTGTTGCTTGATCGGCGTTATTCGCTACGGATCTGCCGATTGCAACTAATTCTGGAATTTTGAAACATTCATTTGGGGCTGATGAGAGTTCGTCGGCCAAACGTACTATCTCATCTACAATTGAGTCGCTTCTTAAGAGAGTCATAGTTACTCCCGCCGTTTACCCGCGCTTAATTGAATTTCTTCACATTGACATTCAGAGCACTGGGCAGAAATCACATTGCGTCAACACCCGCGAGGGCCATCGCAATGCTTTGTTTTAATTAGACAGTCGGATTCTCCTTGTCCGTGCCAGTTCTGAGTTGACCGTCGTCCGGCGGTCGTACAGGTCACCGGGCGTGCGCGAACACGCCGGTGCCACACAGCGAGGAAGATCCGAGGGGTGGCCAAGGCGAGGCGCCGGGTGACGGAGATCCACACCCGCGAGGCACCCAGAGGGCACCGCGCGGGGAGACCCCGCCCGGCTTCCACGTCTCGGCCGATGACCTCTTCCCGACCAGGCCCGACACGCCACGGCCCTCAGAGCCAATCCTTATCCCGAAGTTACGGATCCAACTTGCCGACTTCCCTTACCTACATTATTCTATCGGCTAGAGGCTCTTCACCTTGGAGACCTGCTGCGGATATGGGTACGAGCCGGCGCGACATCTCCGCGTATCCCTCACCTGAATTTTCAAGGTCCGAGGGGCCGATCCGGACACCGCCGCATCGGCGATGCTCTTCGCGTCCCGAGCCCTATCTCCCCGCTATGGGATTCCAGGGCGCTCGAACGCTCAGGCAGAAAAGATAACTCTCTCCGGATCTCCCGTCGGCGTCTTCAGGCCACTTTGGGTTACCCCGACGAACTCTCTTGCGAGGGAACGATTTTTAAGACGGTTCCGCAGCCGGGTTCCGGAACTGCAACCGGATTCCCTTTCGCCCGACGGGTGTGATATTATTATAATATAACTTTACACCATCATCAACATCGGATTTCTCCTAGGGCTTAGGATCGACTAACTCGCGTGCAACGGCTGTTAACGCGAAACCCTTCTCCACATCAGCCCTCAAGGACCTCGCTTGAGTATTTGCTACTACCACCAAGATCTGCGCCGACGGAGGCTCCAGGCGGGCTCACGCCCAGACCCTTCTGCGCACACCGCCGCGGCCATCCTACTCGTCGCGGCTTCAAAACGATCGCACGGCACGAGACCGCACGAACGTCCCGCTTGCCTGCGACGGTCGAGTATAGGCTGAACGCTACAGCGCCATCCATTTTCAGGGCTGGTTGCTTCGGCAGGTGAGTTGTTACACACTCCTTAGCGGATTCCGACTTCCATGGCCACCGTCCTGCTGTCATGAGCGACCAACGCCTTTTATGGTCTCCGATGAGCGTTCATTGGGCGCCTTAACTCGACGTTTGGTTCATCCCACAGCGCCAGTTCTGCTTACCAAAATTGGCCCACTTGGCACTCCCATCCGAGCTCCTACTTCATCTTCGAGCAAGAAGGAGATCTCACCCATTTAAAGTTTGAGAATAGGTTGAGGCCATTTCGGCCCCAATGCCTCTAATCATTCGCTTTACCGGATGAGACTGTCAGAATGGCGGAATAAATTCCGTCATGTTTCTCGAGCGCCAGCTATCCTGAGGGAAACTTCGGATGGAACCAGCTATTAGATAGTTCGATTAGTCTTTCGCCCCTATACCCAGTTCGGACGATCGATTTGCACGTCAGAATCGCTTCGGTCCTCCATCAGGGTTTCCCCTGACTTCGACCTGACCAGGCATAGTTCACCATCTTTCGGGTCCCAGCGTGTACGCTCTCAGTGCGTCTCGATAATCGCACGGGGGCTTTCTCGAAACGCCTCGGGAATGCGGCGGGGCGTCTGACGACGCCCGCGCATCTTCCCTGCGGCCGGCTCGAGGCCGACCTTTCACTTTCATTTCGCCTCTGGGTTTATCAGTGTTCCCAATGACTCGCGCACATGCTAGACTCCTTGGTCCGTGTTTCAAGACGGGTCCTGTGAGTGCCCAAAACAAAACCACCGCCGACCGGGACGCGTCCCGTCCGAGAGCGCGCCACTAGCCACGGACATCCGAAACGCGACACCCGCGACGCACTGGGCGCCGGGGGCCACGAGAAGGAAGCCGCTGTGACGCGACGGACGCCCTCCGAAGGGGCGGACGCGATCCTCGTTCTCTACCGTCGCTTTAAAACTCGCCCCGGCCGTGGACGCCGCGGCTCCGCCCCGCGGAGCGAGGCGGGACAGCCGCACGGCGCATTCGACCGAGGCGCAACGGGTCGCGGTGTTATACTGAGAGAGAAGTGCACGCGCTCCGGGAGCCCGGCTGCGCACCCGGACACCCCCCGCCCCGACAACGAGTGCCGAAGGGCGGAGGTGTGCGCCGGGACGCGGGCTCCGACGGAAGACACGATGAATCTCTCCGTTCGCTCGTTTGAGTTCCACAGGTTTACCCCTGAACGGTTTCACGTACTCTTTAACTCTCTCTTCAAAGTTCTTTTCAACTTTCCCTCACGGTACTTGTTCGCTATCGGTCTCGTGGTAGTATTTAGCCTTAGATGGAGTTTACCACCCACTTAGGGCTGCACTCTCAAGCAACCCGACTCTGGGGAGAGAGACCGTCGCGGCCGGCTACCGTCACCACGGGCCTGGCACCCTCTGCGGGTAAGCGGGCCCCGTTCAAGATGAACTTGGACAGGCAGCCGTGACTAATGACCGCGCGTGTATATATTACTCTCCTCCCTAACGCTACATTTCCCGGCGGCCCGCCTGGGCCGCAGGATTCAGCGCTGGGCTCTTCCCGTTTCGCTCGCCGCTACTCGGGGAATCCTCGTTAGTTTCTTTTCCTCCGCTTACTGATATGCTTAAGTTCGGCGGGTGATCTCTCCTGATTTGAGGTCGACAACAAAAAAAAATTCATATATATATATAAATATACATATATATGAATAATGTAAACGCTCTCCGGTTTCGCACGGTACCCGCGCGCGACGCAGAGCGCGAAGAAACGCCCCCGCGCGCCGGCCCGTGAGGACCGGCGGCGGGTTTCACAGCGTCGTCGCTAGCTCGAAAAGCGTCTCGGGGGGACCGAGAGAGCGCGCCAAGTCAAATTTGACCGGACGTCCGTCCGGCGCTCGCGCGCCGGCGGACGACAGACCGGCAACACTCTCGCCGAATCTTCTCTCCGAAGAGAGAAGACGGCGAAGTCTGGTCGCATTGTGTGCGCGACCCTCAAACAGGAGTGGTCCGTCGACAAACTAAGTCTTGCTCGGACCGCAATGTGCGTTCGAAATGTCGATGCTCATGTGTCCTGCAGTTCACACTCTGACGCGCATTTAGCTGCGTTCTTCATCGACCCACGAGCCGAGTGATCCGCCGTTCAGGGTAATAGTGTTTTATGATATATATATATATATATATATTGTTTATCGGTTGCGTTTTTTTTCTTTTTTCTCTATCGGAAAAAAAATTACATTTTTCACAGAATATAGCCGGACGCGGGAATCGGGCCGACAGACCCGCCTCCCGCGACACCGGCAGTCCGCGGTTCGCGGCGGCGCCCTAGGGCGAAATTCCGCCGCAGTGTTTGCTTATTTTGCGCTCTGCGCGTGTGTATAAATATATTTATACTATATAAAAGAATGAAAATTCATTTTATATTATATTTCACAGGAAATGATCCTTCCGCAGGTTCACCTACGGAAACCTTGTTACGACTTTTACTTCCTCTAAATGATCAAATTCGGTCAAACTTTCCGACGCGTCGGATGCCCGAGACGAGCTTCCGCGCACCAGTCCGAAGACCTCACCAAATCATCCATCGGTAGTAGCGACGGGCGGTGTGTACAAAGGGCAGGGACGCAATCAACGCGAGCTGGTGACTCGCTTTTACTAGGAATTCCTCGTTCATGGGGGAGAATTGCAAACCCCAATCCCTATCACGAAGGGGTTTCATCGGGTTACCCGGGCCGTTAGGCCAAGGAGGACACGCTGATCCCTTCAGTGTAGCGCGCGTGCGGCCCAGGACATCTAAGGGCATCACAGACCTGCTATTGCTCAATCTCGTGCGGCTATATATACCGCCGGTCCCTCTAAGAAGATTTTCATTGTACGCCGGTAGTGAAGACCGCGAAACACACTTCCGCGACGCGAACGCCGCAAGATGCGCGCCCGCGGACTCCTGTGATACCGGTTGCACGTCTATTTAATAGGCTAGAGTTACGTTCGTTACCGGAATTAACCTGACAAATCGCTCCACCAACTAAGAGCGGCCATGCACCACCACCCACCGAATCGAGAAAGAGCTGTTAATCCGTCAATCCTTCCAGTGTCCGGGCCTGGTGAGTTTTCCCGTGTTGAGTCGAATTAAGCCGCAGGCTCCACTCCTGGTGGTGCCCTTCCGTCAATTCCTTTAAGTTTCAGCTTTGCAACCATACTCCCCCCGGAGCCCGAAAGCTTTGGTTTCCCGGGAGCTGCCCACCGGGTTAAAATTATGAAACTTCGGCGGATCGCTGGCTGGCATCATTTATGGTTAGAACTACAGCGGTATCTAATCGCCTTCGAACCTCTAACTTTCGTTCTTGATTAATGAAAACACCTTTGGCAAATGCTTTCGCTTTAGTCCGTCTTGCGACGATCCAAGAATTTCACCTCTAACGTCGCAATACGAATGCCCCCAGTTGTCCCTATTAATCATTACCTCTGGTATCAGAAAGCCAACAAAACAGAACCGAGGTCCTATTCTATTATTCCATGCGTACAATATTCAGGCAAGTGTTAGCCCGCTTTGAGCACTCTAATTTGTTCAAAGTAAACAGCCGCGACGGCCCGCCTCGGCGCGCGGCCGCCCGCGAGGACGACCGCAACACACTGGCGGTGGACGCACCGGCGAGAAGCCCCGCAGACGTGCCTGTCGTACCGCATTCGGTAGACCGACACCGCAGGACACAATTTCAACTACGAGCTTTTTAACCGCAACAACTTTAGTATATGCTATTGGAGCTGGAATTACCGCGGCTGCTGGCACCAGACTTGCCCTCCAATGGATCCTCGTTAAAGGATTTAAAGTGTAATCATTCCGATCACGAGGCCTCGGACGAGTCCCGTATCGTTATTTTTCGTCACTACCTCCCCGTGCCGGGAGTGGGTAATTTGCGCGCCTGCTGCCTTCCGTGGATGTGGTAGCCGTTTCTCAGGCTCCCTCTCCGGAATCGAACCCTGATTCCCCGTTACCCGTGACAACCATGGTAGTCGCATAAACTACCATCGACAGTTGATAAGGCAGACATTTGAAAGATGCGTCGCCGGTGCTAGACCGTGCGATCAGCACAAAGTTATCTAGAATCATCTCGAATGGCGACGGACGGGGCGCGAACCCCGCCGCCGATTGGTTTTTGATCTAATAAAAGCATCCCTCCCGTTGCCGGTCAGGACCTCGTTTGCATGTATTAGCTCTAGAATTGCCACAGTTATCCAAGTAACTATGTACGATCTAAGGAACCAAAACTGATATATTGAGCCATTCGCGGTTTCACCTTAATTCGGCTTTTACTGAGACTTGCATGGCTTAGTCTTTGAGACAAGCATATGATTACTGGCAGGATCAACCAGGGAGCTGTTCATTTCTATATCGCTCCAGGATACGAAGGGCGTCTGAGGCGCGACGGAGTCACCCGCCGCGACACGCTCTTTATGTTCGCACCTATATAACTCACATTCTCGCTCGCTCGAGTTTGCACTCTCGCGATTCACGAGTCTGTTCGTTTTACTTTTAAATTCACTTTTTAACAAGTGAACGCTGGACCTGACGAGACGGACCACATGGATCTTCTCTTTGGCCAAAAATTTAATTCCCTTTCGTCAAATATTAACGTACGAGAGCGCACGCCTTCGGCGCGGCAATAGTGGGGACGTGGATTAGAATCCTACGACCGTTCTCGTTTTTGTTCACGGTGTTCTCTGCTTGCGCGGAACTCCAGAGTTTGTAACACGGGCGAAGTGCAATGCTCGCTCAGCCGCACAAAGGAGCTGAACGGCCACACGACGTTGATTTTCGCAAATGTAAAGCCGGCGCGGCATATCGGCCGCCGCAATGTGCGAACGCGGTGAAAAATGTATTTTAGCTAACGCCATGAGAGACGCGCATAATATACGTACGGCGACGGGTGTCGGCGTCTCGCACGCCGGGCCGCCAGCCATGCGGGGAGCCTACGCGCGTTTCAGGCGAAACGTAAATGAGCCGATGGGTAAAACGCGCGGTACGGTCGGGACTTGGCAAATTCTGCGAGATGATTTTATTTTTTCTTTTCTTTTTTCGTTTGAGAAGACGAATATGGAAAGAGATTATGATTGAAAAATTAGACTTATAATTTGGGTAGGAAATATTTTTGTTTTTTTTTTTTTTATTTTCTTTTTTTTATTTTTTTTTTTATTTCACATTCACATTTGGATCGGAAGGAGGGACGAAATAAAAATCGGCGGGGGTGCATTTCGGATCGTCGCTCAGTGAAGTAAACGA
>NW_028280420.1:0-36387 GCF_059751315.1 Micrasema longulum
CATCGACCATCTCTTTTTAAATTTCTCGATGCGTATGGTATTCCTCCTAAGATTATTGCTATTATAAAAGCACTCCACATAAATAGCAATTGTCGTGTGAGAATTGGTCAACGTCCTTGCACCGTTCATGTTCATCATACTGATAGATTTTATCTTATTCAAATCAATACCACCTGATTGAGGTATAGAAGTGAACTCCCCCCTAAAATTGTTTGACTTGGAGTATGTAGATGAAGCAGTTCTTTTAAAAAAGTCTGTTGGTGATTTTCAGGAAATTGTTGACACACTGCAGGAAAACTCAACTCGTCTGGGTCTTAATATTTTTACAAAAAAGACTCAGATTATGTGTCCTGACCCTGATCAGCCTCTCTATAATAATAAGCAGAGAATTGAGAAAATTGACAGCTTTAAATACTTGGGAGTTCATATAACTGAGGATAGAAGCATGAAAAAAGAGCTCGCAAAGCGCCTAGGAGCCCGCTGAAGCAACTTTTAACATTATACGTGTTGTCTGGATTTCTAGTCTATATTCGGTCAAAACAAAATGCCGATTATTTAACTCCATACTGTTTAATGCCAGTACTCCTATAAGGGTGCAAATTTTGGCACCTTATCAAAGCTCAAAACACTAAACTTCTGAGTCGTGAGAGTAAATGCTTGTGAAGAATATTAGATATAAGGTAGTTCAGTTTTAAAACTAACATTGAAGTCCGAGAACGGACGCAGCAACCTCCTATAACGAGCGTCTCGAGGATGCGGTGGTGGACCTGGCTTGAACACGTGCTGCGCACACCTCAGCAGAATCAAAACCCAAGTTGCCTCTATTTAAAACCTGTGGGTTCACGCCGTCCTGGAAGGCCGCCGATGACGATTTTTCGACTTTATTTAGCGGAACTAAGGGGCCCTGGATTGACGTGAGAGGAAGCAAAAATTCTGGCTGGAAACAAGGTCTCCTGGAAGCAACTGGTGATGTGTACATGCTCTACTGAGGAGTGAATGTGAAAAAGAAAAAAGATGAAATTGTATTAAAAAAGATAAAAAACTTTTTAGAAAAGGTAATATAGAAGTCTACCCATCGAAAATGTCATTTATCTATGTTGTAAAACGTTTATATCAACAGCTCCCCAGGAAGTTGAATCCAGTCCTTATCTAAAAATTCTGATAAACTCAAAATATTGTTGATAAATCCACTTGGTCCAAGAAGAAGTATAGAAATGGAAAAAAATAGATTTTCTGGCGTTACCTAGTATGTAGATGAAAAAATCTAATTAAATTAATCTCACCTGCACAAATAAAATTTTCAGCTCTTTAACTTCATTAACATCAACAAATGAAATAGTTGAAGAAATAAAGATGTTAAAATATGTGCAGAATGGTGAATGTTGCATAGTGTGTGAAGTGGCCACTTAAACCAGCCAATGACAGGTCATGAGCTCTGTAGATGCCTCGACTTCTTTATTAGCTTTACTTAAATGTTCTTCATCTCTGTTGTAATATGTTGATTTATTATTTATTGAATTACCCACCGGTTTTCGAGCTTTTTTACTATCCTCCCTTATCAAGGTATAATTTTAAAAAAAAATTAATTATACCATCGTACGGGAGCACACAGATGCTCAAAAACTGGTCCGTAATCAAATAAATAATTCACATATTACAACAGAGATGAAGAACATTTAAGAGAAGGTAATATAGAAGTCTAGGCATCTACAAGGTTTATGACCTGTCAATGGCTGGTTTAAGTGGCCACTTTACACACTGCGTAACATTCACCATTCTGCCTATATTTGAACATCTATATCCCTTCAAGTCTTTCATCTGTTAATGTTTGTGAAGTTAAATGTTGATGTTGTAATATGTTAATATAAACAGCTTCCCAGGGAGTTGAATCCAGTCCTTGTCAACAAAAAAATGGACAAACTCAAAATATTGTTACATAAATATTTAGTGAATAAAAGCAAAAAGTGTTTACCATATTTTAATTCATATTTTCAATAATCACAAAGTCAGTGTTTATAATTTTTTCGCTGAAACTATTCTACATTTAAATTAATTTCATTAAGAAATGACCGAAATTGAAATTGACGAAATACTTTCTAGAATTTTTAAAGTATGGGTTTTAATTATGTGTTGGTACATTTAAATACGTACAATATTTCAACAGAATTTAATGTATTTTTTGTTGTGGTTAGCGGTTCTCTTTTATGAGGCTATAAATCACCACGCACAAAGCGGAAATAATTAAATGCATGCTTTATACAGGTGAGATATATGAACAAACAAAGCTGACAACCCTTTCAAAACAAAAATGTAACCTTAACAATTTCGCCCTTGGAACACATTTAATCATTACCTTTTCACATACTCGCTTCTAAGTCCATTGTCTGAAACATAGTGGCTGAAATTTCATGAATCTCCAAAGAATCGAGGATTTACCATTTACTGCCGCTTACCACGTGGCAGTTGTACCCATGAACAATGGACCATTTACCTGAGAGGCCTGAAAACTAAATGTCTAACGCATTCAGGAAGATTAAGCAAAGACAAAGGGTTGAAGAGAATTAAAAATATTTAACACAATTTTTGAACAGTTATTTCCCAAAAGCCTATAAAAAAATTGAGTTTTCAGTTATTTTATAATAAACAAAACATTTAAATTTGTTTGTGGAAATTATTTGTGTAATTGCATTTTATTACAGAATTAAATGAGAGTAATACTTAAATCTGCAATTTCGGAATAACCATTGACCGGTTTTTTCGCATTCGCGACATCGTTAAGATAGCTAACTCACATTTAATTATTCCCTGTTACTGTATCCATTGCAATAATTTTACTAATTACCTTTTAATGTTTTATTTTTCAGATGTCGTAATTGACAGTCTCAAGCCTCACCGGGATGGGACAGTTAAAAACCTGAACTATTACAATACATTTATTGCAATAAATTCATTAAAATAACAATATTCACGATACAATCAGGCATTTTGGATTCGATTTAAATGTCAAGTCACGTCGAAACCCGGCTGGCAGTTAAAGAACGACTAAATACCCGTTAAGCATAACTGAGAGTTTGGGCCCGAGTTAAGTGTCATAATTTAAGAGAGCTCAGGGTGCGTCTATGTGTGTAAATACGTCGAAAGTTGAACCTGTTGCTATGATTGCAAAAAAGCATTATAAATTATTTTTTTGTAAATATATTTTATAATGTTCTTAAGAGAAAACGCGGTATGCTTTTTCATCATCCAAACGTATTTCCGTATTTTCTCTCTGGATTATAGTACTAGAGCAGTATCTTTACTACGCACATTTTGTAAAAGGTTTATATACATACTTTATCATCGGTAATTTTTATCATCATGGTCATCGGGTTATCCGGGTGAGAATACTGTAGACCGCTTAATTAAGGTAAAGATGTCAACACATACCGATTCCTACCTTTGCACAGTACCGTAATATCCTCAGCCATCTCAGTGTTTCAAGTAAGGGCCCTTTAGTCACTGGTTGTTGGGTGAGATCTTAAAAACAATAATCCCGCCAAGATTTAAAGTTAATTTTAAGGGATATAAAAGATCAATCGACTCCTTTGCTCAGCAAATGGAAAAAAAACTAATAAAATATAAGCCTTTAATAAAAATACACACATACGACATAAATCAATATGGTTAAAATGTAAGGTTACAATCATAGCGCTACTGGTGTTTTTTAAAAAAACAACAATTTTTAGCATATGAATTGAAAAATATTCATACCACCCACGCCCACAATAAATTTTAAATGTTTTATTATAGGAGGCAGGTCCTATAGTCATGCAATGAATTTGAAAAAAAACATAATCTAGGTTACCAGTATAAAATGTTGAAGAATGATATTCGTATAATAAGGTTTTAAATATGTAATAACATTAAGAATTATATCTAGTATCGACATTTACATATACTAACATTGGTTATGAATCATAATTTCACTTTATTAAATCTCTTAAGATAACTTTAAGGTATTTATCGTTATGAATGAATTAAAATTAATATTCTCAAACAACCCCTGACTCGGGAACACTTTTTATATTATATTAAAGGAAACATTAATAAATTAAATTAAGTCATTTAGATATCTCTTAATACTAAACAGTGCGATGGTTTAACAATGGTGCGTCGTTGCCACATGTTGAAATTACGTCAGTTCATATGTAATATTGTTTAAGAGGCTCCACAAAACCAGTAACATATTTCTATATTTGCCAATCAAAAAGGTTTGTTAGGGATGATGTGACTCACGTTACGGAGAAGCCTTGCAGAATTTGCGCGTTGAAATGGAGGTCACAAAGTTACTGAATTTTCATGATAATTCAATCAAACTTTAGGAATTCTTAGAAACGCTAGAGTCGCCTGTTTTCATAGAAATTTATAGTGCAGTATTCTAATTAACAGAACCCAGGTATTCATTGTTTTGTCAGTTGGATAAATACTTTGAGCTGGACGCAGGTCAGTTTAAATTGTAAAAAAAAACATGTAAAACAACATGTCGAATTATGTAAGTACATAAAATACCTGGCATCGTTCACCCGCTAATTTGTGTATTGGGCCTTTAAATTTTTCACATACAAACGGGTACGTCTCAAAACCGGTAGACACAAAAAGTCAAAAAGTGGTTAAATATTAATATATACTAATATTTATTAAAATGTTTGACCACAAACTTAATGCTTTAAACATAAATTATTCAGATAGGTAGAAATAACATTCTACAATGTACTTTGTATAAAGTCCCTACTAAAAAGTATGGCGAGCAATTATTTTCTAAAACACAACACGGGTTGCCATGTTATCAAGTTCATAAAATTAATGGAACGCGATCACATTACGTTTTATGAGAGAACATTGAGTTTTGAAATAATAATATAACGGTAACATTTTCGACATGATTATAAAATGTTTTACCCCCGCGCATTACAATAATAAGTGTATCATATTTTTATCTTTAACAAGACCTACCTTGGTTCAATTTGAAGAATATTTTTTTAAAATGTAACGTTTTTTAATATTTTTTTGTTTTGTTTTTTTTTTATAAATAGCATATCGTTTCCCGGGAGTTACAAAAAAAAACTCATTTGGGACGGTACTTAAAAATAAATTATACTTGTGACAATAGGTCATATACGTTAATACAATCAAACATTGTAAAAAAACATATTTGAAACATAACACAGAGTATTATGAAGCATTAAAAGAAATTATATTAATAACTACCACCATAAAATAATTATGTAATGTATTTTTAATCGCTAAGTTTTTCGATTTACAATTAGATTTTTTGTTTTCTAGTTCAGCGGGCATTTTTTTAAATTGGCAGAATAATAAATATTATAATGTTAAAAGCAACCACCAGCCAACGACAGCCCTGTTAATGCCTAGACTTCCATATTCCCTTCGCAAAAATGTTTTCCCTCTCTGTTGTAACAAATTCAAATACTATTTTCAGTTCAAACAAACTGTTTTTTGGTTTCTTGTTTGTACAGTATGTTTTTTTCTACGCGGATAAAATTCAATTGGCTTTTTCGCTATAATGTATTGATTAAATAAAAAAAATATAAAAAACTTATTCATCCCCCTAACCATCTTAATAACTAGGTATACTGTTTCCGGTCTCCTGATACAATTCCGTACGCATTTCCGATTCTCGATTCCCTCGCTACGTGGCCCCCACGTGCGGTCACGTGGTTGCCTCTGACGTCACAGCAGCCTACCCACACCACGGCCACGCACGCGGGAGTAATGGGCGATAACAACCTCTCAGGCGACCCCGAGGTACGTGGAACATCTAAATAACTCAATTTGCGCGACACCTCGGTAACCTACACAAACTTAATGCGCGACACTCGCGCAAGATGCGATGGTAATTGAAATGGCGGCGTGGGAATAGTTATATTTATTAAATTTTCTGGCCGGAAATTGAAAAACCTTAACAATTGCAAGACAATCGTAGAACTACTCGAGCTCAATTAATTAACTAGATCTCTTTCATTTTGAGAATAGTGATCCATATTAGACTGCCTGACTGCGTTTAAAATGTGACCATTAAATAAGCAAAGCAGCGTTGCATTAAAAAAATTATAATCCTTAAATTAATCACTCTCTTGCGGGTAGAGAATATTCAGAATACTACCCCGGCCAGGGATCGAAAATAACATTTTCAGGATTTTTGCTATAGTACCCATTGAGTCGAAAACACTTCATTTTTACACTCAGAACTGTATTTTTATAACCCGAGTACATAGTGTATTTTTTATTTGCATGTAATTCTCTATTTTAGTCCAAGAAGTAAGTCGAATATGCGCTTTTTCTAGATTCTAGTTTTTAGTACTTTAAAGGGAAGGGCGGGGCTAGTTGAGCATCGAGGTAAGTTGGGATTTCAAAAACTACGCATCCCACGATAACACATATTAAGGAAAATAGTGGACGAGGACAAAAATACATCGCGCGACCGTTATTTGTCACACGGTTTACAATTGAGGTGCACGGATGCTTTGTTTATTTCAAGACATAAAAAGTAGAAAATATTTTTGTCTTCATTTTTTTTCTCGACTCGTACAAAAACAGTCATCTACGATCACATACCTAAGTGTCGATATTTGACGTATGTATTGTACTTTTAATTACGAAAAGCCGTTTGATCCCAGGTCTTACCATTGTTTCCATAAATTAACTTTCGTTGATGGGCAGGCTTGCTCAACTTAATGACAATAAATTCTGCATTCATATTTTTGATCTTGTAATAAGTTACGTACCTCAAATGTATGTTTTGTGCATTTAAAAACCAATAATTTTCATTACTGATAGTGTCGAATCCAATGATCAAAAAAAAAATGTATTGTAAGATTTTGATTTTATATTGTGAAAACAAAGCTTTTTTCTATGTAATATTTGAAATAGAGTTAAACTGGAGTTTGATTGAAAATGTTTTTTATTTATTTATTTAATGCACAAAATACACAATTTATCATAGAGCACAAATATATTTTTTTATGTCCCGACTTATAAATATAAATCAAAAATACCTATTTACGTATTAAACAATATACAAAATAATAATAGAAAAATACAAATAGTAAAAAAATTATATGTCAATAAATAGAATGCCAAAAAGTTGTATAATAAAACATGGCAACATGTTATTAATATGATGTAATAACTTATATTTACGTAAAAGTAATTAATTTAAAAAATACTTGATACACTTCCACTTATTTATTTTGACCAATTAGCACTTTAACCCTCTAATGGGCATCTTCAAACTAGTACAATGTTACAATGGAATTCCATCAAGAATCGTTAATAAATAATTTAAATGTTATTCATAAGTTAAAGTAATTTTATAATTCAATTTGGTAATTAATTGATGATAAAAATTAATACAAAATAATACAATATAGCAATAATAGTAACACATCTACATATATGGTAGAATATGTCATTTATTAACATAACAGTTTGCAATATAAATATCACAACTAAACCAATTTTTTCCAATGCTCAACTTGCCCCATACCCTTTCTCAACTTACCCTACCCTCGGGGCAGATTTAGCAAGTCGAAAGTATCTTACATTTATGACAATATCTCTGCACCAGAACTTAAATCATTTTATTTTCTAAAGACCTTTACAGTTAGGTGAATTATTTATGTTGCATTATAGCATTCCAGTAAATCTGATAAATCGCTTAAGTTATGACAGATTATACAAAAGTTGATTAACTAGCCCTGCCCCACTCAACTGCAAACTCTGCAGGTACCGTGTTGTCTGGATTGTTCCAACTGTCTCAAATTGGAAACTCTCACATTCGATTGTAGTTTTAATACCCCCAGGGACCTGATGTTAATCTTGGGACGAGATTTCTCCACTTGAACAATTTGACGGTAACTGTTTCCCACTGATACATTTTATAAATCACCAGATGAAACCGTTTGGATTACACAAAATAATCACATTTTCTTTTCTCAGATTAATAAAACAATTTTTGACGTAGTAAAAATTTAACTTTAAACATTTATTTATTTCGTTTTTTTTTTATATTAGTTTTGCAAACCAAACAAGCCTAAATAAAAAACAAATATTTATTTTGGTTTATTGTATTTTTTCTGGACCAGTGTAAAACGGGTATGGCCTGAAATTAAAAATATTTTACTATTAATATTAATTCCATTCAATTGTAGTATTTTTTTGTAATAAAAGTTTAAAAATGTTTGGATGTACCCACTTAACAAGTTTTCTTTGTTTGCTGCTTTTGATACTTACCCGTAGATTTACATTCTAATTCCACAAAAATATAAAACTTACGAGCTAAAAGGACACACGCTTAAACCAACGTTGACTTCTAGTGAAACATTAAAAAAAAGGAAAATTTCAAATTGATAATTCTGTGTTATTTTGTAATAACCATGGAAGATTATAAGAACTCAATGTTTACTTATTGTATTAAAAACAATCTGTTCATATTTATATGTATATATAGTTATTATTCCTGTGGTTGAACTTTTAATAATATTACAACATTTTGAGTTTGTCTAAATGTGTGTAGACAAAAGACCGGATTTCACCCCTTAGGGATTATGGTTATTCAGATTTACAAATAAAAAAGGGGTGAAGAACATTTAAAATAAAAAAATATGGAAATCTAGGCATTTACTGGGCTTATGAAGTTTGAATTCGAAAATCATTTTTAGGTTTTGCTTAGTATGTGAAACAATTCAATCAGATGATCTATTCGCAACAAAAAAGGTTTTTAATTTCTATAAAATCAACAGATGGAAGAATCGAAGAAGTATTGATATTCAAAGAACCAAGTTGTGGTCTCGTGGTATTATTGTGGACTCACGGACTAAAGGTCCCGGTTCAAATCTCACTCTACTACAACTCGATTTCCATTTTTCTAGCTCAAGTTATTTACAAATCAAGGAAATTTTAATATTTTAATAAATAATAAGAGCTCAAGTATTTATCTTTCAAAAAAAACATTTGAAAAATGTTGAATATTACTCAGTGCGTTGAGTGGATACTCAAACCAACCAATGACAGACAATTAGCCCTGTAAATGCCTAGACTTCCATATTTCCTTCTCTAAAATGTTCTTCATCCCTGTTGTAATTTGGTAATTTTAACAATATTGCAAGTAAATAAAAATATTTAAAGAACTCAAAGTACGTATGTACTGTTTTGGTAAAATCTTTTATCTTTACATTGTGTACTTAGATTATCCCTGCAAAGAAAATTGCCAATAAAATGACATAATAAATGGTGTTAGTGAAGAAATTTTCTAGAACAAATCGACAGTAGCAAAAGCCTATTATTATCTTTATTCGTGGATCCTGTTGTAATCTTCTACAACTAATTTGGACCTTTCTGGAACCCAAAACATTTGACCTTTCCCGATAATTTGCTTGTTCACAATCTCGCAAAGAGATATAGCACAGTACACGGTGATATTGTAAAAAATGTTATTCGGCTTTGATGCTTACACTCTGGAATTACTCACAATAATTTATTGAGTTAATTTCATTCAATTCATTTATGTAAAAAACGAAAACTAAAATTCAAGACGTATATATTATAAAAACAAAAAAATACGTGAAAGAGACTCTTGTCAAAGCAGTTGGAGAATCCTGCTCTGGAAAACCCCTTAGGTAACATGGAGCAGATCAACATCCAGAGTGATGTTTTTCAGCATAGCGGTAGCCCTTCTAACAGGCATAACTATTGGCAGGGTGGTCCTGTATGGCGGAATATGAAACAATCTATGTGGACGCTTTCTTAGGTTATTCACAGGAACGTACAAACCAATGCTCACCTTAATCTCAGGATTATCGACCATACCGCGCAACAATCGATTGAAATGTGTAGTCAAATACACATTCCTTCGAGTCTCGAAACTTTTGTAGCCAAGCATACCCTGGAAAAAGTCAGTCGGATAGAGCCAAGGATAATTGCCCTTTAAAATTTGTCTCAGTCTGATATATATTTGAATAATTATAATTTTACTCAAATATTATGTAGTAACTTCAATTGGATTTTCCCGAAAAATTTGCAAAAACAGTGGTTCAAATAAATACATTTTCCCATACCATTTACAAAATAAAAAGGCAGATATCTATATGTTTTAAGTTTTTTATACGTTTTTATTTCTTTATTTTTCCGAAAATTACTTCTTCCGTAAAATATAAAAATATTATAAACAAACAGTTACGCATTATAAAAAATACTGTTTGAAATTACAGTCAGTAAGCGTTATTTGGGAAAAAAATCCTACAAAGACCTTTTTGAAAAATTATTTTATGTGATATAATTATATACATTATTTATAAAAAACTTATAAAAAAAATTAAATAAAGAGATACACAATTAATTGCAAGCAGTTGATAAGCAAAAAATAAAAACAGTTTGTATCAAAGTACAATATGTTATACATATCTTCTTCTTCTTCTTATGGTTCCTCTCCCCGATGGAGGTTGGAAATCATCATTGCGATTCTTACTTTATTGGCAGCTGCCCTGAAAAAGGACTGAGTGCTGCAATGGAACCAGTCGCGCAAGTTCTTAAGCCAAGAGTTATATTTATAAATTATTTTAATTTTGATTTACAGAAAGAAAACAAGTTTCAGTTATGTTTTTACACAGAAATTTAAAACATAAACATAAAAGAAAAAAAAGAAAAGCAAATAGAAACAAGAAAAAAAGAACAGATCTACTAATACTTGTGACTCAAAAATACATACACAGAAAGAAAAGAATAACAGAATTAGAGTATATGTACACTTACTACGCATGATTTAAAAACTCCCACAAAAACAAAATATATATGCAGCACAATAATTATTTTTTAAAAATGTCTTATCCGAGAACACGTGACCGCAACTTCATTCCCAAAAACAGAAATAAACGCTGAGCTTCTAGTATAGTGCATGTAGAAACATAAACTACAAGAATACTGACGTATAAAAATGGTTCCTACCTTCGTCCTACATATTACTTTGAGTAAAAAAAGTAAAAAAAATATTTCAAGTTATAGTAAACGTTTCCATTACATTTTGTGAACTGTATTTTAAGCTAAAACTTTGCCATAAATATGGAATTAGAAAAAAAAAGAAATGATGATTGAGGAGAAATTAAAACATTTTTTTTTTTAATATTCACGATGAATGTTAATAATCGTCTGTTTTGTTATAACATACACATTTAAATTCACTTATTAAAATATAATGATACAGATATTTATTTATATATATATTTATAATATATCACTTCTCAAACTGATATTTAACTAACAAAATAAATAATATGCACTAATAAGGTTATCTGAAGCATTCCGAAATAACAGAAGAAAAAAAAAGTTACAATTTGTTAGAACTTTGTTTTAAATTCAAAACTTGACGAATTCAAAATGAAGTTAATTTGAGAACGCGGTTTTACACTTTAATTTTTGTGTTAATTATTGATTCACTTGAAGGGAGAGGGGGGGCATGGAAACAAATACACAGCTTACCAAAAATTAGATGTACATATTTGCAACTTTATCAAACGTCAAGAATCAATTAAACTATTTTTTTTAAAAATAATCAAGTATCTATTTATTCCTTATTTTTTTATTTCAAATCGCATTTTTATATTAGAAAATTATGTTCACCTTTTGTTTATTATGTAAAAGTTTTTTAGTCGTTAAAAAATGAATATCATATTTTATTACAATATTTGAGTTTGTCCAAATGTTCGTAGACAAAAGACTGGATTTCACCCCCTCGGGAGTCATAAAGAATAACAATTTACAACAGGGATGGAGAAAACCTTAAATAAGGGAATATTGTGGTTACAGTGGCCAGTGGCCACTAGGTTATAGGGTTATAGTGGCCACTTAAACCAGCCAATGACAGGTCATAAGTCCTGTAAATGCTTAGACTTCCATTTTCCCTTACTTAAGGTATTCTCTATCCCTTATGTAATTTGTTAATCATATTTAATTGATTGAACTATGATTTTTATCGAAATTCAGGCACTGAATTGGTACTCCAATAGGAGCATACTGTAATGATTTTTGTTACATAATATAAGATAAATATTTTATTCTTACACTTCAGGTACTCCTCCAGGAACTATACATTATTGCTGTGTAAAACCACCTTTAAAATCAATATTCAACTTCCAAATATCGAACCTTGGACCTCAAGCATGGTAGTCAAACGCCCCGACTGATGGACTTATATCTACTCGACTTTCTTTATGAGGATTTTTACCATAGAGTTAACATCGAGTCAAAAGCATTCATCCAGAATTCAGGTTCAATTTTTTATTATATTTTTTTTAAAGGAAAAATAAATATTTGCGTTCTTATGATTAACGCAAATATTTCATATTGAGGGCCATTTTTAACAAGTTGTAAATAATTCACTATTAGAAAATGGGAATCAAGTTAGGGTAAAGTGGGATTCAAATCTCGGACCTTTGATCCGTGAGTCAAATACACTAGCCACGGGACCACAACCCGATTTTACCCTTAAAACTTAACTCTTTATCTACCCGGACTCGCAAACAGTAATATTTCTGAAAATAACAATACTGTCGATCGGACGTCCATATTGGAGCTGAACTCCCTTTGCGCCTCGCAATTCAACCTTTTGACTGCGGGTTACGTCATACGTTGCCGGATATTCATTAAGTTCCTTGTTAGAGAAAGGCTATTTAACCATTTCACACACAGTCACAAACAAATTTGCATGCATTTTACACCTTGAGGCACGGAAAATATTAAAACATTAAAAATATTAAAAATATTGATATTAACACGGCTTATTTCCTGTCTTTGAATGGTTTAAGTGGACACATCTAACAATCTAAAAATATTATAAAAAATAATTTAAGTCGTTGTCTTGTTAGTTAAATAATTCATTCAGATGAATCTCACCTGCATTAATAATACAAGTTTCAGCCCTTTAATTTCCCAAAAATCTGCTGCTGGAAGAATTGAAGGAATGCAGATATTCAAAGAAGGCAAAGTGAATGTTGCAGAGTATGTAAAGTGGCCACATAAACCAGTCAAACACAGTTCATTAGCCCTGACATTAGCTTAGACTTCTAAATTTCCATTTAAAAAATGTTTTCTATTAATCAAGGAACAAATTTTTAACTTAACGACTTTCTAAAAAGACTTTCTAAATGTTTCTATATTTTTACGATACTGTTTTTACATTTTTTGACTGGCGAGTTTATTATAAAAATAGTACATGTCAACATTCTAAAACAGTTTTTTTTTTCTGTAAATCATGGTATTAAATATTTTTTTACAGATCGTTTAATAGACATTCTCAATCTGAATCAATATATAGTTTTTATTTTATAGCAAAACTTGCAGCTATAAAATAAAATTAGAATGTAAAAAAATATACATTGTATCCAATAAAATAGTCATAACCCGTAAGAGCAGAATTTCCAGGAGAGCAAAAAAACTGAATTGACGCGTTAGCGTTCTCTTAAACCCGCGTACTTTTAAAATTTTGTTTATGACCCTTTAAAGCAACGCCGATGTGTCATATATTAAGTTTTTTCTAAAAATATTCAAAAACATTTTTGTAAAGGAAATCTCGACTATTATGAAGAAAATGGCTCAAGTAAGACGCTGTTTGAGACGGGCGGTGATCAAATAAGTGTAATGTAAGTAAATCATACAGCATCAATCGGGATAATTTATCGTTAATGATGCCTGTGGAAAGAATGATTGGTCTGTTAAACAGCCCATCGAGAAAAGTAGAGCTTTTTCATGCTGGGATTATCAGTTTTAGACTCTTTTTTTCTATTTTTGTATCATAATGTGTATTAGTGACTGGTTCGTCTTTGTTTACTTTTTATTTTAAGGACTATATGTTCGCCCTTAATAATTTGTTGTGTTTTTAAAATTTGTTTTATTTTTTGTTACCTAATAATATTATTTTATTTATGTATACGATTTTTTTCACACAAATACATACATATTACAAAATAATACAATAATTACGAATCCCAAACTCTATGAGACCAAAAACCCTGTGTTGAGTTGGTATACAACATAATTAAAAGTGGAAGCACGTTCATCATTAAATAATATCAAAAATAAAAATAAAATATGAAAATATAAACATACATATATTTCAAAGGGCATCTGAACAACACGCTTAATAGTATATAAATGTATGCAATATCTCGCATCAGTCATCTGATATTTGCCTTTCCAGATCCAAGCCACAGATTCTATAGCTAATACAATTATATCTGTAATGAACAGTAGTGAAGTACTATGCATCAAAAAAAATAAATTGAAAAGCCAGAATTATGTAATTATAAAAAAATCTGCATGTATGCTTAGTTGAAAATCACGTTTTTTTTCATTATGCGGTATTTTGGATTAAATATTAAGCAAATAATGCCTAAAATAACCGAATAAATAAATGTATTTTACTGCGGATTTAATGCATTAACATACTCAAATTTAACTTTCATTGCTGTTTTGAAAGACCATATATAAAACGGTTAGCATTTTGAAATCATAATTCATTTAATTGTCGAAACATTATAATGTTATCGCAGTCACGATGAACAATAAAAACAACGACAGCAAAATGATTTATTTTCGACTCAAAGGGTTAATATGAAACATTATTTAAATGTTTGATACAGTCAAAATTTGCATGTCTGAATGAAGGGGTTAATTTAAAATTCCCATTGTGCGTACTATTTGTATGTTGACTGCGTATTGTTTAGACTACCAGAAAGTGTAAACGGATACCGAAATATGTATGCAAATTTAATATGATTTCGCTTCTGAATATTTGAATATTTTATCGATTTCAGAAAGGTGAGTTGCCACATGTCAATTCAAAGGCAAAAAAAATAGAAACTTGTAAATACATTTTCAAGTTTTCATAGCAATTTTTAGTTATTTTGATTTCTAACTATATTTATTTTAAATATCATTTTAAAACAATTAAATTATGTTACAACGGGCTCCTATGAAAATTCTAACTTATGGTTAAGAGATAATATGAAGAGTACAAGATAAAAAGGATGGATGTAAATTTTTGTGTTTTAAAATAATAATGACATCTGACAGCAATTCACGTGATCTACATTTCTATTTCATTTAATGCAAGATAAAGGCTGTAATTTTCAAGATAATTAAAATGCGACAAAAATCCACACAGGAAATAAAGAGCAGAAGTCAGGTTAATACTGGAAATAAAGTGATAATTTGATATTTTTGAAAACTTTTTCAGATTACAAAAAACAGTATCAACAACAAAAAGGTCATTAACAACAACGCAAATTTCTTTTAAGTTTTAAATTTTTAAATTTCTTTTAATTAATCAATACATGTTTTTTTTATTCCGCACAAATATACTTTTATACATCTAGTAATGTTATAACTGTAACTCTCCAAAAAAAGAGACTCACTCCTGTGCTTGGAGAATAACTTACACTGTTATAGTTATTTATTTATTAGAATTTATATAATACATATATAAATCAAATATATATTATTATATTTTTTACTATTAAGAATCGCAGCGAAATTCAGACGAACGCAAAAGCATCCTGTGCATATTTTATTACCATATCATAAAAAAACCAACAAAGAAATAGTTTTCTATGTCACGCTCATAAGCGCGTCTGAGCGCGAGAGAGACAGATATTATTTTCATAATGCGTATGCCGTGCGACGTCAAACCATGGGCTTATTCACAAATACTACACAATGCGTTTGCGTAAGTATTGCGAACGCACCAGCTTTAAAAAACTCACCATTATATTTCTCTATTATATACTTTCATTATAAATTTTCTGTTAAAACTAACATTAATTTGTGCAGTAATTACTACTACTTGGTAATTTTCAAATCAGCATTTTTAAATGAATCACTAAGAGCACATTTGTGTCTTTTTCCACGAATGATTTAAATGAACAAGTCATGATAAATGTGATCATATTTTGATTATTTGAATGCATAACTAGTATTTTTGTGGTATTTACGAAAGGAAATATAAAGATATAGTAAAGCCCACAATTCTGGTTTTGAAGGTAAGTATGTAGGTGTAATAATTACCCGTGGAATTATTCTTACGTTTTGATGAAAACCTTTGGGAATTTACACGGTTTATGAATCCGAAAACGTTTTGGAACATCATTGTAATGCCGTGCATGTTCAGAAAGCCTTTCTTGTATTCAGAGGCACTGTTATTTTGCTGAACGAACTCAGTTGGTATTTGAAACTTCTTAAACCAAGTTTGTTAGGAAAGCAGAAGTTTGTAGGTTACTTCTTTAGGAAAATTACCCTTAGAAGTCAACATTCAGGTATTTACCCTTTGCGTAACATTGGGGAAATGCATTTATAATAATACAGGCAAACTTTGAACAATTGACAATTCAATTATTGTTGAAAACATGAATACGTACCTCTACATTCGTAAAAATATTAATACTGGATTTACAAAATACATTCATAGTACATTACAAGTAATAAATGGTATAAATAAATATTGTTTAGTCAATTAAATAGTAGGTAGTAATGTTATTGTTTATTTTTGCATAAAAATGTCTGCCTTAAAACAGGTTGTACCTAGTTAGGCAGACTAGACATGATCCAGAGAAATGTATTACCTAAGTGTATATGTAGTAGACACAGTAATTGTTATTTTCTTTCAAAACTACGATTATTATTATCATTATTGTTCAAACGAAAAATAAATAAAGGATTCAGTTCTTTACTTCACAAACGTCAACAGATGAAAGAATTGAAGGAATATAGATGCTCAAATATGGGCAGAATTGTGAATGGTACACAGTGTGTAAATTGACCACATAAACCAGCCAATAACAGGTCGTAAGCCCTGTAGATGCCTAGACTTCTATATTACCTTCTCTATAATGTTCTTTATCTCGGTTGTAATATGTTAAAATGTTTTATGTTTAGTAATTACTGACTACTTTCCTGGGTGGAACTGATTGCAGAGTTTGAAGTATTGATGGTGGCTATTTGGAGGCTAATACCCGTATGCAGAGACAAATCTTAAGGTGAGGAAAGTACATTCTATTGTCTTCACCTTCGGGTTGTTCTTTGCATTTGAGATGAGAATGTACTTTCCTCACCTTAAGTTTTGTCTCTGCATACGGGCATAACACATGTTCTTATTTGAATTGTAATCAAATATTTCTTAAATTATTGAATTTTAAAGATTCTCGTTACTTTTTGCTGTTTTTTACTAATATTTTCTGCAGGTATTTTTCATATGCTTCTTACTTCATAAATTTAAACGTATTTTTACTTTGTTTTGAATTTGACTTTTAATGCATTTTTCACTTTGTTTTTTATTATGTTTTCACTAAGTTTACTACCTTCACTTATTTTTTCTAAATGTTAATTTTTTTTTTAATATTTAGACTGTCTAAGAACGGGCAACTGACTGTCTAACTCTTGTTAGACAGTCAAAGCAACTTTGTATGAATGTATGTTTTTATATACTATATATAATATGATAATAAATAAATAAAAAATAAATAAAATTTTCGTTATTGTGTTACGTTAGAATATGACTTTCTAGTATACCCCAGAGAAATTAAACATAAATTATTCAAACATAATGGTAAAACATTTTCGAGAAAGATATATGGAAATCCAGGTATTAACAGGACTTATGACCTGTCATTGGCTAGTTTAAGTGGCTTCTTTACGGACTGTGTAACATTGACTATTCTGCCTATGTTTAAGCATCAACATTTCTTCAACTCTTCCAAATGTTGGCTTTTGTGGAGACTTAAAGGTTTTCTGATGTGGGAAGCTGAATTATTTCACCAACTAGGCAACATCTCAAAATACATTAAAAAAATTGTGCTTATTTTCATACCAGGTTGTTTAATCAACAAAAAATTCAGTACGTCTTAGAAAGAGTTGAAAAAATCCAAATATAATTCAATAAATCAATAAACTAGCCAATGACAGGTCATAAGCCCTAAAAATGCCTAGACTACCTTATTTCCCACTCAAAAAAAATTATTCTATGCCGCAATGAATTTCATTCTAATTTATTCCCAAATAAGTTAAATTCAGTCTTCTCTACAAACATTTGGAAAAACTCATAACCTATTTTACACCACGTGGTTTTAGAACAGGGCAAAAATGCACAAATCATGATTGATATTTTATCGACATCTACTTAATGACGTCATAATTCACAATTATTTAGATTTACAATTATAAAAACTATTTTAATTTTATCAAAAAGTTTTTATAGAACGAACGAACAGGATAAAAAATGACGTCACAAGTAAAAATTAAAACAAATATTTCGGTAAAGTAATAAAAATCCATTAGCTTCATTGTTGACGCTCTACTCTTCGAAAAATTGAAAATCGTGATGGTTCCCTGAGCTGTTAGCAGTAAACAGTTATGTGTGTTAGTAGGAGATGGGACTTTGGGGTTCGATAAATAAATAACAAAGTGTATGTAATTCTCCCTTCGCCAGGTAACCACCACGGAAAGGTAACCACCCTTAGCCCAGATTGTGAACAATATTAAACAGAGTCACTATAAATCACTAAAGATATTACCTATTTACTGAGATGCCAAGCGCCATCTGGGTATAAACGATAAACGGAATATGCATGAAATACAACAAATTTGAAAGATACATAAGTACGGGGTACAAAATTTGCAAAGGTGTAATGTTTAAAGTCAATATTCAAATGCTAAAAATCATATAATTAAATTAAAATTATATTAAAAGAAATGAAATTGTGTCTATTCATTATAATTGAAAATGAAATATGAACACTATCAGTTTATTTCCAATTTCAAACCTGAATAGTCGTGTGTAATTTATTGAAACGTTGCACTTTACAAATCTGGCCTAATACGTTATGGCTGGGGGCAGACAAAATCATTTTGAGATTTTAATGATCATCATCATTGTCAGCGGTGCTACAGCCCGTTGTGAGCCCTGCCTTCCTCTTGAATCTGTCTCCATTCCTCCCTGCACTCGGCGGCTCTTCTCCAGTTTGTCAGGCAAATTGCTCTAATGTCTCTTTCCAAATTATCCAGCCATCTTAATTTTTGTCTGCCTCTGCTTTGTCTGCCTTCCGGAGTGGTATAAATAATATTTTTTTGGGTCCGATTATCATTCATTATGTGCACATGAACCAACATAGTATCTTCTTATTTTTATGAATTGTAAAATGTTGGGTTTGCCATACAGTGCCTCTAATTAATAATTTTACCGTCTCCTCCACACTACGTTTTGGTTGATAGCACCAAATATCTTCAATAATATTTTTCTTACAAATACTAATACCTTGTTTTCATCTCTTTTGGTCATAACCCAACATTTGGCACCATATATAATGACCGGTTTGAGGAGAGTTTTTAAAATAATAGTCTTAGTTTTTCTAGTGAGCAATTTGGATCTCAGATGTTTAAATAACCCATAATAACATCTGAGTTGTTACCATTAGTCATTTCAGTACCTTAATTTTTAAAGGAATTGACATTGTCTGTGTAGTGTATAGCAACGTTGTAAATTGCTTGTTGTGCGTAGTTTATTAGTGACTTTCTTGCTAACATATATTTAGTCGTAGATGTATTTTTTTAAAGCCCACGTCACTTATTTCAAGCTTAAAGAAATCATCTTTTAATTCCAGGATCTGCATTAGCTAATATAACACTCAGGTGGTATTTTTGAAAAGTATTTTCTGTTGTTTCTACTCCTGCATCTCTTTTGTATCTTTCTAGAGCAATATTAAACATACCAGTGCATCACCTTGCCTTAGACCGTTGTTCTCCTGCAATGAATCTGATTTCCTGTTTTGGAACTTCACCAAGCATTGTGTTTTAGACAATATCATCTAAGTAAGTCGTGTTAGTTTTTTAGGAATCCCCAATTCAACCATTGCTTCGTACAGCTTCAACCTCTTGTTACTGTCATTGATTGAAAATTGGAGTAATTGAAGTGAAAAAAAAACTAAATAGATATTTGTAGTTATGTGCACATTTAAAAATGATGCTTTTAAATTCACAAACAAAATAAACCAAGAACTTAACGACATTGTCGATGCAGAAGAATTAGAGAAAAAAAAACTAAATATAATAATCAAAAGACTAAAAACAAATATTAAAAGAAAATAATTGATAGTTTCATTAAAATACGTAAACTTTAGTTAAGAAAAACAAATGAGCAAAAACAAAAATATTTTAATCTTTAAAAAAAAAATAACCAAGAGATAATCACAGAACAACTAATTGCATAATGGAAACAAGCAAAAAACGGAATAACTTCATTATTGCACAAGAAAAAGTGAACATTAGCTACAACAGAATACAAGTAGAGTATTGTTATCTTTTTATATAATGTTACCACTGCTTAAAGTACGGTCACACTTCAGCGATACGCTTGGAAAAAAATCAAGGAAGATAATTGCAGTCATTGCATCCAAGATCTTAGCTACAAAATCAACAGCAGCCTAGTTTGCTGTAATTATGAACAGCAAAATACAACATTTAAATCAAATTATAACATGGAACGCCAAGCAAATATTTAAGACTGTACTTATAGAAAATAAAAGACGAGTTATACTTTAATCCACAAATTTGGAATATCCAGTGAACGGTTTTATCGCGACATCGTCGAAACTGGTATCTTTATTAAGAAATTCAATGTATTTTTATAAAACAGAGGTAAGGATAGAGAATTTAAAATTATATGAAAGTAAATTAAATTAAATTATTTTTGTCTTAAGGATCATTTACAGAGTGTTTCAGGTACACTAATGAGTTGATATAATAATATCTGTAATGAGTTTAAGTATTGTTTATTATTTTTAATTGTCCTATCTTTTGTGTGTCTGATTTTTGTCAATTATAATTTCTGAAAAACAGAGAGTAAAAAACTCAGAGTGATAATACGTGAACCTGTAGAAAATCCCTATCACTATGTTTTATAGAACGCCAACAATGTTGGTTTGTTGGTTAGCAAAAGATTGGTGCCCATTTGGTTTTGTTTGACAATATGAACATAACGGTTCGATCGGATGCTTTTGTCGCTGTGCTTGGCTATGTTTGTAAATAACTTGGCTATTTACGTTAAAATAAATAAAAATCGACTATGCTGAATTGATTGAATGATTTCAAATATTTTACATTGATTTTTGGCATTAATTGTCCCGATACGTGTATTATGTTGCTTAAAACTTTCCTTTTAACAAAATATTTACTTCAGATACTATATTTCCTCAATTACGGGGATAAATTTGTCAATTAAAGTATGTTTACTGTTGATAACGACAGTTGATTATGGACAATATGTCAGGGCCGCACTAAGTATCGATATAGAGTTTGAATTTTTATCGAGTAGAAGTCGATTTAAATTTTACTCGAAAATAGCAACGTTATCCTTAAAATTGCATCTAAAATGATGTGTCCAAATTTCAGGCCCCTACGACTCGCCGTTTTGGAAATGTGACGGGCAAACAAACAAACTCAACACAGGACTTTGGTTCAATGGAGTTAAGATTTATGTCTCAATAAATGTAATATAAGTATATTGTGAATAAAATAATTTAAAAATAAACACACACGTGTATTTTCAGTTTGAGAAAATAAATAAAGACGAATTACAGAAAAATCATTTGGAATAATCCTGCATTAATAAATATACAGGTACATGTTAAAAAGTATTTACAATGTAAATTAATATCCGTTCAGCATTGCTCGACTTGAGTACGGCCCACTGTTTTGCTGCGAACTGTAGCTTACTTAATACCCAATAGTCATAGAATGGTTTTCCTACGTTGGGGCTCCTCAATAGCTTGGCGCATTATTACTCTGAGGTAAATATTTATAACTTAAATTATTGCAATGGGTATAGTAATGGTGAATACATGCGTTTTTGCTGTACATTAAGTAATTCTACGACGGACTTATTTTTTGATCTATTAATTTGGAAAAGTTCATGTTTGTCATGTCTTGAAGATGTCGTGAAAGCGATGAATACTGGATATTCATAATTTGTGGATTAAAGTATCACTTGTCTTTTATTTTATATAATAAATTACAATGTAATTCCATCAAGAATTTTCTTTAAAGATTTTTCTTTAGCACGCTAGGCAAATGCGCCAAGAGTAGAGAACGGTCAGGATTTCAACCTTAGAGGATTCTAGTGCTATTTCGCATACATAAATATATTCTTCATCAAAAAAGTCAAATCTACATTAATTTTGAATCAAATATATTTTATGAAATTAACGTTATTTTTAACAATTTATTTATTTTAATACCTCACCGCAAGCCCAATAAATAATTAATTAAATTCATCTCGTGTTTTAATTGAGCTTCGGAAATGAAACCATTTGCATCAAACTGACAAAATATCGAATCGCCACAATTGGACTATACCTTTGCATCGAGCAATATACACGTTTGTATGAATTAATACCCTCGAGTTTCGTGTCACGGTGTACATCCGACAGGATTGACCACGGGCGACTGAAAATAGCAGTATTTTGGAAAATATTTCCTACACATGTCCAAATCAGGAACAATGCTTTAATTTAATTTTGGGGACTGTCAAAGGGAATATAACGAAGGTGTAGGTACCATTTTATAACATTTGTCAAAATACCGAGCACGTATCTCAAATAAAATAAAATTATTAAGGCTCTTTATCAATCGTCAAACATTTTTTTTTTAAATTAAGATAAATTTTGTTTTTTCTCTCTCTGTTAAACTATTAACTACGGTGTTTTCCACTCTTCGGGTCGGTTTTCAAAGCCTTTTTTAAGGTATCTTAAAGTCATATATACACTTTTGTAAAAATACAATAATGTCAGTGAGAAGACTAAAGCTTTTTCGAATCGTTGATTTATATGTTTAGAAACGCAAATAAAAACAAAATTATTTTCATATTGTAGAAAATTTCTCTTTTTAATTTTAACCTTTGAAGAGAACTTTAGTTCGCGTAAGCAGAATGTGGAAAATGCCACCAATAGTTTCAAAGCTTCTTTTGCTAGTTTCAGACTTTTGTATTTTTACTTATTATTTATTAATTTAATTCTTTTATACAAACGTACAGTCAATAATGATTAAATAATAAAATGCAAATACGGTAAAAAAACAGACAAGCCAAGTTTTTAAATACTAGGTACGCAACTAAGTTTCCGGGTTTCAAACGTATATGGCACTAGCGGCATGTGTACTGAAGATACTTGTCAGAAGTTGTGTTTGTTTTATAAGCGTAATAGCTGTCAGTAAAAATATTTATTTTTACAACGAAGACGTCAAATTTTGTGCCAAATAAATAACATTTGCGGGAAGCTTTGCTTTTCTGCTTTAACTTTTAAAAAAATGCAGTTAAAGCACGTTGTTTGCGTGAAAAAACCTATGGTAAACATGCACCATCAAAATCTACCAGCGAAAATTGGTTTAAACGCCTCGGATGTGACTATTTCGACACTGAGGACAAGGTGCGCTTCAAAAGACCGAAAACAATTAAGGACGCTAATCTGCGAACTTTATTCGATAAAGATGATACGCCAACACATGTTCAACTTGCAGAGGCATTAAAATTGACTCAACAAGGTATTCTCAAACAATTGCACCAAAAAAATAAGTGGGAGTGTATCGCAGCCAGATAGGGAGAGGCGAAATTAATTTTAAAATATTTTTTTTTTAAATTAAGGTACATGTCAAATATAGCAATAGACGAAAAAAATGTTTTTTATCAAGAATGATTGAAAAAATAGTGTTGTGCATAGTTAGCGCTACAGACTGGCAAATAGAACAAATATTTATTATATGTAACGGAAAAGGGATCATTAAAATTAATTTTGGAGAGTAGGTTTAAGGAGTGTACTTTTTTTTTTTTTTTTCAATAAATATCGTAGTAAAAGACGTCAATACTATGCGAATTGAATTTCATTTTAAGCATGCCGTCAGTAGCAAGATTTTTAATATTAATAGATTTTGCTGCTGACGGGCCGATGCGCCCGCTTCTACTTTGCACTTGATTTTTCGATTTACATTTACTATACATCTAAGAGATAAAATAAATGAGTCCATTTTTTAATGTTTCGAAGTTGAAATTGCAAAAAATATCGCAAAAGGCTATTTTATACGTGAACATAACACCGATGTCCACTCCGTCAAATAAATACTTTTTTATGTTAAAATGAGAATCTGATGTCCACTTTATTTTCATTAAAAAAAAACAGTAATCGGAGATAGGGTGTTTTTGATATATCTACTAGTATTATAAAATAAATCATCATTTTACATTGATAGCTTTTCAGAGGTTTAAATTACTTCAATTTTTTCAAAAGTTTTTTTTTTTTGGAAATGTGCACAATAAAAAAAATATGGTTATGTAGTTTTGAAACCGGTCGGTAGAAGAAAGAAAAAAATGTGGTCTTTTATTTATTTTCTTATAAATTAATTTAATTTAACCATTCAAAACAAAGATGGAGAATATTTTAGAGTAAAAAATATGGAAGTCTACGCATTAACAGGGCCCTTAATCTGTCGTTGGCTGGTTTATGGCCACTTTGTGTACTATGTTACATTTATCGCTCTATTAGAATTTCTTTCATCTTTCTATTTATTGATTTATGTAAAGTTAGAAAGCTCAAACTTTTATTGATGTGGGTGAGATTCAGTGAGAGTAAATTATTTCTCCACTAGGCGACGACTGAAAATGTTTTTCAAATATACTTTTTGGACCATTTGATATTCTGCCTATATTTCAACATTAGATTTTCTTCAATTCGGCCGTCTTTTAATTACTATGCAGTTGAATATTATATAAGCTTAATGCGATTATTTTTACATTTTTTACTGAAGTAAAAACACGGGAGTTCACTTTTTTCGTTTTGAAAAACGGAAAAAGTGGACTCCCGTGTTTTATTCTGTACTGATATTAATATTGAATTTCTTTTATTTATTGAATAATGTATATTTCAGAAATATCTTGAAATTAGAGAAAAGTCTAAAATATTATTCGTAGTGTTATTCTTAAGTGTTTCAAACAAAGTAAATAATTCGGATTCTCGTACATTTTTCATTACACACCTTTAGTAAAAACATGAAAAAGTTCTCAAGTTTCAGAAGCTCGGCCAATCTTCGTCGGTATTGGAAAAAGTTGTTCGCGACGTATAGACGGAGATTAGCTGGAAAAAGTTAAGAAAGGGGGAAAGTTAATGAAGAAATCCAGATGTAACAGAGAGATCCTGCCGAACCATAAAAAGGAGATTTCGTCAAAGCCGGGATAAAGAAAATATCTGGCTTTGTCTTATCTAATATGGCCAGACGAGGGAGGATATATGTACATGTGGACATTACTACACTCCTAAACCGGCGAGAGTTGAAACATACAAACACATAATGCCTAACCTATTTTCAGCACTAGAATATTTACGGTATTTGTACATGAGCTACTCGACCAAATATGCGAAGGATTGAGTATTTATTACTTGTTATTGAAGACTCAAGGATTATGCGTGATGTGATCAGAAATAAAAGGATCTAATCCTATTTTCCTTCTTCTTACAAAACCTTTTTACGGTAAAAAAGAAATAGGAAAAAATGATGGTCGGTTTTTTTTTGGTAATTTATTTATTGTATATCAACAGGTGTAGAAAGATATAAAGAATAAAAATATGAAAAACAAAAAACGAAATATATAGAACATCAATCCAATTCCAAATATCAACATAGATACAACTTTGATGCGTACCATTGAAATAATATTTTTAACCCATTTTGACTGTTATTTTTACGAACAACTTTTACTTAAAAAAACTATTTTAAAAAATTAACAACCTTGTATTTGGTAATGTGATTTAACTAAAAATATCAAAACTTTATTTGGTTGACATAAAAACTTTTAACTATAAAGATTAATTATTTACTAACGGTCTTAGTCAATTTGAACAAACTGTATTACATAAATAAAAAGTAATAAAATATAATATACTCATTAAGTTTATAAATCTAACAAATCTCGCAAATCTTTCAAACCGGGTTGTGATCCCGTGGTAGTATTGTAAACTCATGGGCCAAAGGTCCGAGGTTTTTTTTTTTTTTTAAATAAATATTTGTGTTCTTATGATTTACCCAAATATTTCATTTTGAGGGCCATTTTAAACGAGTTGTAAATAACTCACTATTAGAAAACGGAATCGAGTTGGGGTAGAGTGGGATTCGACCCACGGACCTTTGGTCCGTGAGTCTAAGACACTAGCCACGGGACCACAACCCAATATAGGTTCAAATCCTACCAAACCACAAGTTGATTTCTATTATTCAGGCACAAGTTATTTACGACTTTTTGGAAATCGTCTGAAAATTTTAATATTCGAGTAAATAATAAAAACCCTAGTATTTCACTTTTACCTTTAAAAAAAAATATTTGATGATATGATATGCAAATTGACATATTTTGTATGTTGTAAACGTAGGTATAAATTGATCGGTTTATATATGTATAAACTAATTATTTTTTGTTAATTTGTTATTGTTATAATAATGATATTAAAATCATACTATGGCAATGACAAATTAACAAAATTAATCGTGTTGTGACATTGTGACAAAAAAAAATTACCCGCTCTCATGTAAAGTTTGTGAAAATCCTGTGAGTCATTGTTCTATGATCACGACGAAATGAAAACAATATAACGGTATTTATTACCTGCAAATCAGAAATTCAAAGTCTTAAAATGTAGTAACGAATTAAAATGTTTTCAGAATACAATTGTTAACACTAATTATTACATTGTTAATTTAAAATACGGTTTTATTTCTGAGAATCTGACTTTGAAATTATTTGTTTGTTGCAAACATGGCAACCTTTAATTGAGTATTGCAAAGTTTGCAAGATTAAAAATCAAATAATTTATGTATACTTTTAACACTTTATATACAGTTTCAATATATATACATTTAAAGGCGGGCATATTACATTAAAGCAATTTCTTCCTACCTACCCAAGCCGTTCAGTTTGTGAAAATTACAAGTACACGGACAAATTCTTAGGAATTTATACACAATATTGATTCTAAAAATTAAATAAACAATTGATACAATAAATAAATAAAAAAAATGACACTATACTATGAAGAGAAGAGAGGAGATAGGAAGGAAATATATATTTAGATAGTGACACTTTAATCTTGATTTAAATCATTAACATGAAAAATCTTCAAATAAAAATAAAACTGAAGAAATATCTTTTGGATATTTTATACTGCCTGGTTATAAATTAATTTGCATGATTTAAATAAATTATTGTAAAACAAACCTGTCAAAAAAAACAAAATTTAAAAAAAATGTGTACCATCGAAAAGTCTTTGGACTTAACACATCGTTTTTAAAATTATTAAATAAACGCTGCTCTGCAGCACTGAAACTGAAAAAAAAGCAATTTACTATTGTTATTTGACATCATGATTATATCATCAAATAAATGTAAAATGTTACCGGTTATATTAAAAATTAAAAAAAAATATGGAAGTTATTACTTGTATTGAATAATCTGTTTATGATTTGCTTAAAATAAAAAAATACGGATTTTACCAAGTTTGCAAATAATACCCTCATATATTCAATATTTGAAGACGATAAAAGCCTATTGCTAGCTCTATAGTACGCGCGATGGTCAATTCAAGCTTGATTTCATGTTATTGAGCAAACGTGGCACTTTGATACCAATTGGTAAGTTTTCAGATCACTTTTCGTCCATAGTCAAATCGTAAATGAACTCAAATGCATTTTATCAATGGGCATCAAAGGGTTTACTCTTTTGTGGCTATGATGTAAAATATAAGACTTGATATATCTCTCTGATTTATTTGAATGATGGAGTTGTATTTTTTGTAAATCTTCAAATGGAGAATTTTATATCATATTTGGCAAATAAAAATGCTGGATTTTAAAACAAAAAATGTTTACCCTTACTCTGCGAAGAATAATTGTACGAATGAAAGTGATGCCTATACTACCATAAATATGTTTGTCTGTAGAAGAAAAAGCACGAAAGTAGAACTTATAACAAAGAAGACTGAGACGCTGTTATATGGCCGGTGTTTGTGTGAGATATATGAAAACAAAAAAAATATATATGTCAATCAGTCGGTTATTTACAGTAGGCGAGACTGCATGCGTGTTATATGACTGGCATATTCATATTATTTTTTTTATTTTACAGAGCTAAACTATGTTATGAATTATGGGAAAGTTCGGAATATTCTTTTTCTTGTGGTAACACGATGTTACATCACCCCGTATGAAGTTATTTTGTGGCACAAACTGTTAACAGTTAACTTTAAAAAATCTTCGAAATACTTACACGACCAATAAAGTTATGCAGTAATAATTACATTTATTATTATTAATTTTAAAAAAGCATATTTTTGTTTTCTACGAATCAAACAAAGTATGTATATCAATTTATTTTACTTGACTTTAGCATGATTTAAAAAAAGTCCAAACTTATAAAAACATTTTAATTAAATTTATCATAGACAAAATATTAAATTTGTCGTTTTGCATAAAAAACTAGATTATTTCGTCAATTTCATAAATTATTTGTTCTTTGTATGCGTATCAACTATGATACGCATTCAACAAATATAGTTGTAAATTATTATTTATTACAATGTTTAATATATAAAATCCCAACGGGAGTAATGACATCAATAAATAGTAAAGTTGGTTTACACCATTTTGAACGCGACCCCTTCGAATAAAATACTCTATCTTATGTGATGGCAATTCTTCTAACGACCTTATGATTAAATATTTGGAAAGGATAATAAGTGAATGTAGGTCCTTAAGCAGTATTGATTACCCGAGGGCTTATTTTCATACTTAATCCGTGTTCTTTGATCAAGAACTGACCATTTATCATTCCATTTATTTCAATAAATTAATAGTTTGTTCCCAAATAATGAAGAGGTTTATTAGACATTATAAAATATTCGGGTTGTCGTCTCGTGGCTAGTGTTCGGACTCACGGATTAGCGGTTTTAGGTTCGAACCTCACTCTACTCTGACTTGATTCTCATTTTTTAATAGTGAGTAAGTTAAAATTCGTTGAAAATGGCATCAAAATTAATATATTTAGGTAGATCTTAAGAATGCAAATATATTCATCCCCGGCAACATAAATTGCCGAATGACTAATTAATTACAAAAAATTCCGTTAGGTGTTCAAAGTAATTGAACCTAGGTTTGAGTCATGGATAATAAGTCATGGATCTAGGAATAATTTATAGAGACTTACAAACCTGTAAAGCTCAAAATATCTTCAATTTTACACCTGATTTGGTAGGGATTAGTAGTTTTCTTGGAGTGTCTTTATTTACCCAGCAAAATATTTAAGAGACTGAAACTCTTGTTAGAAAAAAGAAAACAGTTTTTGTTGCGTTATCATTTGTTTTTTTAAATTGTGATATAAAAAGGCAAATAGAGTGCAATGAATAAACTGTGAGGAAATTTCTGAAAAAAATCAAAGAAAGTGTGACATTAAATCGAAACGTGGGCACAAAATTTAAATGCTGCACTTCAAAGCGTGGTGATCATGTTCTAAAAAAAATATCATTAAGATATTGGTTCCCATCAGCTTCAAAACAAAAAATATGACTACAAGAAACCACTGGTGTTAGTGTCACAAATAGGCTACTAGAATTTGGATTACTGGTCAGAAGACCTGCAAAAAAACCTCTATTGAATCAGAAAATTAAAAAAGACTATTTGGAATGGGTGAAAGAAAATAAAAATGAACAGAGAATGATTGGGAAAGAGTTGTATTTTCTGATGGATTAAAATTTAATTTGATTGGTCCAGACGGCTTGCAGACAGTTTGCCGCCGAGCTTAGGAACTATATAGTGGCGAATGTCTTGCACCCTAAGTTAAAAATTTACTTTGTATCATGGTTTTTATGGGGATGCATAAAAAAATTAGGTGTTGATAATTTTATAATGAAAGATGGTGAATACTGAACAATATAATAAAATCATTTGAGAGGGTATTGGGCTAACAATTGAGAACATAATTGAAGAAATTGATGACCCAGTATTTTAGAATAATTCTGCGCCTTGCCATCGGGCTCGTTCTGTGAGTGTGCAATTTTTTTCACGCGTATTGATGGTTAACCTTATTTTATTTAAATTTTTTTAAGCTTATTTTAATGTTTTTTCTCATCGGGTATCGGAGCTCAAATAATCATTGGGAATTGATATCCTTTCATGGCCAGGAAAGAGCCCAGATTTGAACATAATTGAAAATCTATTAGCCGTAATGAGAAAAAAATTAAAAAGAAATCTCCGAAAACGGTGCAAGAGTTAAAAAACGTAACAGAACAAGTATGGTATGAAGACATTTTGGCAGAATCTTTGAGTAAGCTGTACAAATACATGCCACGACAAATAAATAGTGTGATAAAGGCCAAAGGTGGCCATACAAAATATTTATCTTGTTCTAATTCAATTATTATTATTTTTTAAATATGCTTAAGTGCGTTTTATTAACTAAATAAATGTTAATAAAGTTTAATTTTTCAGTTTTAAGAGTTTAAATCACAACAATTAAAGAAGTTTTTTTATTCATTAAACGTTTTTCGTTTCGAATAGAAAACTCGCAAAACTTTAAATGTCAAAAAAAATGTTTTATAAATGTAAAGTATACATATAGTTTACTTTCGCCTAAGTGGGCATCTTGAAGACTGGTAAATTTGTTTACAACATTTACAGTTTTTATACTATTCTTAACATATTTAGGAGATAAGATCCAATAAGTATTTTAACAGGGGACAGAAACATAAATATTTATAACTCGTTTGCTAAACAGTTCATTTTTGGGAGTTTTTGAACTGAAATTGGGATTAAGTTTTTATTATTTAAAATGTGGGAAAAGAACACCTGGCGAAATACAACAAAGTGGGAAATACACATTTTTACAGATAAAGTTAGCACAATACTTAATTTTTGACAGGGAGTAAATGTTGTAAACAATTCACCAGTCTTGAAGATGCCTACTAAGGCAAAAGCGCTCGTTGGTCAAAATAATAAAAAGATAAACTAAACCAAGAAGTTTCATTGACAAGTTTATTTATAATTTTATCATAATTATTAACTATGGAGTTTTATCAAGAAATATCAACAAAAAAAATCAATATTTTATTTTAAGGACTTTAATACCCTCGTGTCTGCTATTTTAAATGAATGTTTATATCCATAAAGTGTTTTTGATTATCGTGTAAAATATTTTTGTAAAATATGTACTCGTATTAAGTGCTTGTACGGATGATGGAGAACCGGGAGCTGGTCTGTGTAGAGAGGCCATAGAGTCCGCGATGCACAGTGCTTCAGAGTGCAATATAACGGGCTACTTAAGGAAATAAACAAATATATGGCATATTTATATAAATTTTACTCTCCAAATCCAGTGCAAAAATGCCTTTTCGAAGATGACAAAAATACAACTTCATCATTGAAATGAATAAGCGAGATATATCAAGTCTTGTATTCTATGTAGACTCGTATTACACCACACCCACACGAGAGTATGCTTGAGAAAATACTTATGCTTCCTTTTTCCCTTATTAAAACGGTAAAAAAAAGTTTTGTCACATTTATCAATAAAATACGACACTTTTATAAAATCATTACTAAGTTCACCTGTCGCAAAAATATGTTTCGAAAAGTTTTGGATTTTTTTAGTAGATTTCGTTTAGTTATGTATTAATTCCTGGAAGAGACAGTTTTCTCCTAATGCCGGTTGAGACATCAGTTAACCCGGGATTAAAATGGCTACCTTCCATTCGACACTTTAATCCTTTATCCTGTCGCGCTGTCAATAAGTTTCGAACGGCAAAAGTTAGAAATTGTTCCTCAGGTAATTCCGCCTTCACAGAAAAATACGAATGCAGCTTTTGTTTTTATTTTAAATACTTTTTTAATCACTTAAAAGCTTGGCGAAACATTTGCGATCAATTCTTTGTAAAGCTTTTTCAGCTCTTCGATTATTATTTTTTTTTTGTTGATATTTTGTCATTTTCATAATTATTCCCTCTGCCACACCCAGTAGTTCATAAGGCACTGCACTTGTAAACCAAATGCAGCGCATTTAAATTATCTGTAGCATGAAGATTATGTGATCCGTCCTGCGCTTCACGTGCAATGAAATCTTGCGTTTAAAAAACCTTTTAAATCACAATTTCTAGAAATATTTCTAAAAAGTTTGAAAAAATACATCGATAACAAGTTTGTTGACATTTCATTTGATTCTATTTTTACATAAGAACGCACAATATTGTATTGGGGAATTTGACGTAAGTACTTAACCAACAAAATCGTGTTCCTCCAGATAAATTTTGTTGATTTTCTGTCCTCCTCCATCGCCACTTTTTATTTATTATCCCTCTCTTCTCCCCAAAAAAAGTCACAAACTCACGACCACCAAATCCCAAAAGTCATTTTATTTATCGTTATTTCTTAGGGGTGTTAAATTTTTATCGGCGAAAGTTTTTTTCCTTCGCACAACACCGAGGAACTATAAAAGTGAGAGCGATATAAATTAAACGAGAGTAAAAAGTTTACAGTTCTTTGGAAAGGGTAAATTAGTTTTTTGGGTACACAATGCATGAACCCTTATTTATGGGACAGCCTTTTTAATCAAATATTCAGCCACGTGGAACGTACTCGATTTCGAAGAATCCGCGGGAAAACATTTCCTATCGAGAAAAATATATTTGCAAGAACCTAAGATTATTTTGCAAGGCAAAATATCACTTTAATTTGTGTACCTTGTAAAATAAAAAAACCTATGTAACGCGTAGGTTATCGAGATCGATACCGTTGGTACCTACCACAAAACCACAACCTGTTTATTTTTTCCATTATTATTGATTTTTCATTGTCATTTTTATATTAAAATAAATACTGGTGTAACCATCACGCCATTTTCAGTAAGGGTAGGCAGAGAGAATAGATCGCCACACACGTCTATTCTTACATACATTTCTAGCTTATTTCTTGTCATTGTACTTCCATAGAAGCTAAATACAATTACTAAAAAAAATTATAAGATTCCTTTGTAACAATGCTTTATATTGATTATCATTTTATGTCATCCATTTTAATTTTTGTAAATAAATTTTGTGTGAAAAATATGTATGCTTTTAGTTCTTAATATTGTTCATATTACTTTTTTAATTTATATAATTTCTCTAACGTTTCTCTTTGTAAAGGAAAAATAAGAAACCTGCTGACAAGCCGGTTTTGCGGTTTAGTGGGTTTCATTATTTTTCCTTTTATATTTTCTGTTCATGTTTAACCTTCTTTAATAAAAATATAAACTAAAAAAAAGCCTATAAGCCGGACCTGCCTAACATGCTGTGCGATAATAAGATATTATTTAAATTGACAGGCGCCGCGCAGTAGCGCAGTTGGTAAAACAGCCAACGACGGTTAGATTCCCGCCAGTTGCTAGAAAAAAATCCAACCAAAGCTTTTTTCTCAAAATTGGTCTGGGTGTTGTGGTGTATTTGAAGTAAGTTCCTTCCATATCATCTCTTTCTCACCTGCTGACAAGCCTCGGAAATAGTGGTTTAGTGGGTTATTTTTTTGACTAATTTACTCTTTAAAGACTGTGGCAAATAATCCCTTTGCGCGCGGTGATGTAACATCGTGTTACTACAAGCACAAGACAGAATATTCTCAAGCTTAGACATTTGAAAAAAAATAAAACATGGAGACATATAGTTTAATAATTTCTTATCCATAATTTATAAAAATAAACATGTTATTTAGCCCTCTTATGGCAGCAACAAAAAAATATCATAAATTCATGGATTATAATTCACACAGGCGACTACAGAACAACGTCTCTGTTTATCTTGTTATGTATTCTATCTTTGTGCTCTCTTATATATATATGTATTACTGCATTTGCGAACATCTTTCTTCTGGTATCAAAGTAAATATTTTTTTAAATTGAAATCCAGAATAGTTATATAAATTTTACTTTCCAAATCCGGGGTAAAAATGTCCATTTGAAGATTATGAAATATACAATTTTATAATTTAAAAAAAATAGAGAGATATAGCAAGTCTTGTATCGTTTGTCGACTAGTGCGACATCACGGCCACACAAGAGTTTAAAAAAACTTCACGTATACCTTAATTCCAATAGACAATGACAAGTCATAAGTTCTGTGAATGCCTTGATTTTTTTGTTCCCATTTCTTATGAATCGTCATTGAAATTCAACTTTGTAAATAAATAAGACAACAACGCAGCAACATCTACTACTATTATCAAGTGAAATCGATGCGGTTGGCTGGTCCATACACTAAAAATGCCCACCGAGAGCCTTTACACGGCTTACTTAATTTAAATGGCATCTGAAGTCTTGGCACTTTAGCATGTGATGCCTTCGTTTCTTTATTTTGTTCTTAACTTTCTTACTCTTAAGCCATCGAAATCGGTTTTTTTTTTCAAATTTTAATTTTTTTTCTCGAATCTTAACAGCTTGCCCAATACATATCGCACCCCGCATCTGAGGACGTAAGTCTCCTTGGCGGTGCCCACATACACGGAAAATTTGCCTGTTGTCAAACGAGAAAAGCTGCCCGAAGGAGCTCTCTGAAATCTGATAGCCTTAGCATCTTTGTGCTGAAAGAAAGTAATCCAGAAGAACATATTATGTACTTCATTGGATTAAGAAGAGAGGGAAGTGAATTCTTCACTGACTGGGATTAAATTGATTGGGCATGATCAATTCGCCGAAATGATTACAAAACTTTTTAAAAGCCTTGAAATTCATTTTAGAAGCCACCAGATCTGTATATCCAACAGGACCTATAACAGGGCCACGAATAGTAGCGAGAAGCTCCATTCGGTAATCATAGAGAAGGGGAAAGTATCTTAACAGATACAGATATTTTTAAATTTCTTTTTCACATTTGTAATTTTATTGTCTATTGCTTACTTATTTTTAAAATGCTAGAAATAGTAGCCATTTTAAAGCGATTTTCACAAAAGGCGCATTTTTATTTACAAGAACATTTATATAATGACAAGTGAAAATAAACATGGTTTTCAATAAAAAAGAAACAATAGTTCATAAAAAATGTTTTTACAATATAAATACTTCTACTGTGGTTTGATGAAAAAAATTTGCCGGCTAATTGTAACAGGTCAAAATAAGCCAATCACAAGGCAGAAAATTTATCATCCAATAAAATCACATCATTAAAGGTAGTTTTTGTGTTTCGGACGAAGCACTGTGGCATTTAGCTCACAGCTGACTTCACAGTACTGGCTGGAGAACAAAAAAGCATACTTTCGATCACGACGTCTCCCGGTCAAAACAGAATTCCGTCAAAATCTACAACTTAAGCCGTGTTTAAAAGGCACAATAAGCGATAAGTTTTCAGTACACAGTTTACCCGAATTCTGTTACTAAACGCAAAGTGTCATAATTTAACACCGGGCGGATTCGTCATTTCTCGTTCAATTCCCCTTGGACATTAGTAATACGTCCGTTGCTACGCAATAATAATTAATACACGACGGTTAACGCGCAATCGCCTCGGTATAACCTTAGAGTATCTAAGGGTATAACGCAGTTATAAGCTCACAAAGAGCGCGTGCCTGTAAAACGGTACCTCTGAATGTGAACTTTATTGAAGCGAAATTTTAGCTTGTCACAAGACAATAATTCAATCGCAACCAAAAAATGTATATTACCAAAGTTATTGAGTCGCTCGTTCATATTTCCACCTTCCTTTGCGTTTGAGAAAAATCAGTAATACATTCACTCGATCAATATGAAGTATAAAAACTGCATGTACTATGTGTTGTGATCTTACGGAAAATTTATTCATAGAACACTTTTCATTATTGTGTTATTCACCATAAGGCTATCAAATAAACCTTATTACTAACTATAAATGTATTATTTTGTTGAATCGCATAAAATGTATTGACTTCATTAGAAGTATTAACGATCTCTCGTATTAACGAGAGAACTATTCGAGTAAAGTAGAAAAATAATAGTTCGGTATCTTATTTATTTATTTGACACTTTATACACATATGAAATATATATACATATAAGGGCGAGCATATTGCCTTAAGGTGATTTCTTCCTACCTACCCAAACCGCTCAGTTTGAGAAAATTATAAATATATGGACATATTGAACCTTACAATTTTATACAAAAATTAAATACATATATGTTATATACAGATTAACAAAATAAAAATATTAACATATTGCAACAGAGATGAAGATTGTTTAAGAGAAGGTAATATGGAAGTCTAGACATCTACAGG